>NC_051182.1:66865112-67145111 GCF_013339695.2 Rhipicephalus sanguineus
GTAGGAGAGTCGTATTTTCAGGCGGGAGATTTGAAGCGCGCTAACGCTATGCGGACTACTAAAAACGTGATTTTATTTCAAAATAAGCACTTCCTTGGCACAAAAGCAGCGCTACGAGGTTTCTGGACCGCTATTTCAACAATCAACGTCGACTTAATATTTGCCTTTAGTGTCCCTTTAAGAGCTAAGCTCTTTAAGCTGGCCGTTATTTGTGTGGCCTATCAGAAAACTATCATCATCATGAACGGGTATGTGCCCCGAAAATTGGGCAAATCGCACTGCTCACCACTGGACCACTAAAAATGAAGGAGGCAACAGTTAGCCCAAAAGATGGCTGCGAAGTGATGACGGCGAGCCATAAAAAGATAAAGAGACAGAAAAACATACAGAGAGGGAGAGAGAGAGAGAAAAATAGAGAATAATAATGGGAATAAAGGCGTAAAAAGACGGAAAGACAAAGAAAGAAGCAGAGAGAGAAAGCGATAGAAAAAAATAAAAAGATCCAGAGAGAAATAGAGAGAGAGAAAGAAAGCGAAGAAAGAGAAATAGAGATAAAAATAAAGAGAAAGAAACAGATACAAAATAGATACAAGAAACAAAGAGAAAGAAGAAAGAAAGAGGAAAGAAATACCGTAAAAACCCGCGTATAGCCCGGGGTTTTTTTCTAGATTTTAGGGTGCGAAATTTCGGCCCCGTACTATATGCGGGTCCCAAGAATTTTCGGCCCAAATTCAGTTTCGGTTTCGGCATAGCGCGGTGCTATCATCATCATCAGCTGTCTGCGCGCTTCTGCGCTAGGTCATAGCCTCCTTTATACTTTCTGTGCCTGCTACGTCGTCGAGGGAACAATAGGAGCGCGCCGTCGCCAGAGTTGCGGAGAATCGCCACTTGCCTTCGTGGTGGCGCCACTCACGTTGGGTGGCGAGGCAGGCGAGGCCGTTCGAGCGCTGAGAAGTGGATGGCCCGAATACGCGGCTGTCGCGGCCGTTATCGTACCGCTACACCGCACTCGTTGGTTTTGCGCCTTCAAATAATAAGAACAGCCATTTTTCAAAGGCACACAGTGGTCCACGACATACGAGTGGTATTTGTCGCACACGACTTGTGCGGCTGAGAAACGAACCCGCACCCTGTGGTGGGAACTGTGCGGAATTCAGTTTACATTTATTATTGATTACCATGATCTTACAAAAGATTATTGAAGGAGGGGGCCTGGGTCAACACAAACGGACGTACTGTTGTAGACGCCACAAATGTCTTTTTTATTATATTCACGAGAAGCCTAGGATATATTTCGTATATGCGGTTTTTCTTGCAGGAGTGCGGCATATAAAGGAAACAAATTAAAGGGATAGCGAGACATTCCAAGTGGAAACTGGGCGCAAGTTGGCAGCAGGCAAAACTTAGGTCCAGGAAACCGATTCAGTGGCAGCTGATCGGCACGCAAGCATTTTTTTTCTTAGACACAAAAGACGAAACTGCTTCTTAAAGCTTAACATATATACTTTCTGCTCAGAGGCTTTTGCGAGATTGACTTGTGAATGTCAATTTGTCGGTGGCTGTAGATACATATCTGCATATCCGTATGGCTTTTATCCACTGCTGCCGCAATGTTTCGTCCGCGGGAATTTCATGGAACGAGATGCCAGGAATTAAGCTTGCTCTTTGAATCCGACCGGCAACACAGCAGTAGGCCATATATATATGCCAATAAACAGTCCAGAAAGTAACAACCATGCAGATTAGATGTGTCGGCCAACAGTCAGCGGTTCACGCTAAATCAGACAGTTGTAAAACCAGATAACTACATACATAGTCGAGATAGGGCACCTTTGATCAAAAACATGGCCAACTTGGCTTAAAATGTTAACGAGAACTAACAGACAATAATGCCAATGAAAGTATAGGGGATATTAAAAGGTCGCAGGCTCGGTCCCCGCCGGCGGCAAGTTATCTTTTCGTCCACTTTGCTTTCTTCACGTTTATATCCTGAATACTACAAATAATATCCCCTATACATTCATTGGCATTATTGTCTGTCAGTTCTCATTAATATTGTGTTGAACAAAGAAAAACAAGACCTTAAAAGACATCTTCTTTCTTGTCTTAAAATGGTCACTTACTGGTGCAAAATATGAAACTTACATGTACCGCGCACACCATGCATGGTCAGTGTTCAGGTTCAGACAAACAGCGTCTATTAAGACTACGATATAAGCTTACTCAAAACAACGAAGTGTTGCTATTGAATGCCTCCTTCGCGATGCATGCGCGATGTATTCACACTCGAAAACATGAAAAGCAACCGGCTTACTTAGGACGTGTTGCTCGTCGATTTCTGCGCTTTTTTTTTTTTGTAACGTCAAACGACGCCTCGACGTTACATTGACTTCCGAAACTAAGTGCTGGTTACTAAAGGCTGCAGTCACTAAATATTAAAGGCTACAGACAGTAAAAGCAACGTGCGTGACCGCAACGTGCCAGAAGTCAACTTATCGTTGCGGCAGTAGCATGCCAGACCGTTCGGCACGGCAGGACGGCAGCTCTACGTGACTGGCGCCACCACGCGGCAGCCCGCGGCGTAATTCCAGGAAGAGGGGAGCGGACCGCCGACGGTCTCGCTCGGCTCACATGGCAGGCACAGAAGTATAAAGGAGGCTATGGCTAGGTAGTGTTAGCGGCGTTAGTCTTAACTGGTCAGTTGGTCAGTGGCCTTTGCTTCAACTTGGTGCCCATAACGACGGCCTCGATTTTGCTCCTGTGATTTTACGCCATGTCAGGACCGCGCAGGCAGTACTCTGCTGCTTTTAAAAGAAAAGTTATCACTGCTGCCGAAACCATCGGCAACTGTGCCGCGGAGCGGCAGTTCGGAGTCAACGAGCGGAGCATTCGCGGTTGGCGGAAGCAGAAGGAAGCCCTCTTTGCATGCAGCGGCCAGCGAAAAAGTTTCCGCGGACCAAAAAATGGAGCATTTCCTGACTGTGGAACGAGAACTCACAGACTTTGTGCGGGAGCAGCGAGCTGCACATCTCGCTGTCAACATCGAGCTGCTACAAGCGAAGGCAAGGGAGATCGCTCGAGACAAAGGCATTCAGCCAGAGGATTTCAAAGCGAGCAAGCATTGGGTGTCTCGCTTCATGCGCCGCGCTGGGTTCTCCCTACGTCGGCGTACGTCGATCTCCCAGAAGCTACCAGAGAGCTACGAAGAGCACCTCGTGGCTTTTCAAAGGTACATAATTGCGTTGCGAAAGGCAGTCCCCTTTCAGCTGGGCCAGATCGGCAACGCGGATCAGACGCCGGTCTACCTGGATATGCCCTCGGCGCTGACGGTGCATCAAAAAGGCTCCAGGCAAGTTATCGTGCGGTCGACTGGAAACGAAAAAACGCGGGTGACTGTAATGTTATCCTGCACGGCTGACGGTCGCAAGCTGCCACCCTACGTGGTGTTCAAACGAAAGACGCTGCCGAAGGGGGAGAAGTTCCCGAAAAATGTCGTCGTCCGCTGCCAGGACAAGGGGTGGATGGACGAATCGTTAGTCCTTGACTGGATAAAGTCCGTGTGGTGTCGACGGCCCGGAGCACTGCTGGGGCTCCCTTCGATGCTTGTGCTCGACGCGTTTCGGTGTCACCTGGCCGACTCCGTAAAGCGACTGCTGCGCGACTCCCGCACCGAGCTCGTCGTCGATGACATCACAGCTGCAGCCGCTTGATGTGTGCCTTAATAAGCCATTTAAGGACCATGTCAAGCGCCTGTACGTGGAGTGGATGAGGTCCGGAGAACCAGAAGTGACCCCTGCCGGACGGCTGAAACGGGCCTCGCCAGCGATGCTCTGCTCGTGGATAGTCGAGGCTTGGGCCTGCATTCCAGAGGCGCTCGTTTGCCGCGCCTTCAAAAAGTGCTCCATCTCCAACGCGCTTGATGGCACTGAGGATGATGTGCTGTGGGAGAACATTTCCGACAAGGGAGCTTCGGAAGAGAGTGCGTCCGACGACGACGATGAATGAAATGTCAATAAATGCATTTTTTCCATTTTCCTCGGACTATATTCGGGTGAAAACTTTTTTTCTCACGTTTGCTATCCCCGAATTACACCCCGGACTATATGCGGGTCCGAGCTATATGCGGGTTTTTACGGTAATGAGCAATAAAGAAGTCCATCCAGCTGCGCTGTTCCTTCAGGCTTGGCACGACTAGTGCAAAGCTGCCATACCATAGGGAACGGGAAAGGCAACGGTGGCTGTGAGAAGAGCCCAAAGCAATGGAAGTCCTATGCCAACGCCGACGTGCCCGTAGATATACGAGAGGTGCGAACGCTCGGTTCTGGAGTTCGGACACCCGTGTCGTGACTAACCTAGCTAAAGCCGAGCAACAACCTAGAAGCAACCAGATTAGACTTCAGAATCGTCCAGTTTTGCTGTTTCAAGCCTTGCACGACTTAGTGCAAGCTTCGCCATTTTTTACAAGAGGCACGCACAAAACCAGCTACGTGTCAGTTTTCCAGCAAAAGCATGGCTTTGGAGGTTTGTGTCTTCTTGACTGTTGGCGACAACAGAATCGCACACAGTGATCGTGGTTCTGGGGATCATAGAGTTTCCTACAATTACCCAGAGGGAACTCTGGCGCTGCGATCTTTCAGCCACCATGGGAACGATGGGTAGCACACGGATTTGCCTAATCTTCGTGCTTACGGCTTCGAACGCAGTTGTGGCTTTGTTTATTGCGGTGTTTTGGCATTTGTTTTGGATAAAGAAATAGACCGTTGTGAACTTCGTGACCAGGTTTGAATTGGTGAGCCTAAAAAGGATAAAGTGGTGAAGTTGAACTGGTGACTCACCACTGATAACTATGCACATGTAAAGTACCAGCATAGCTGGCGCTGCTTGAAGGACGGCGGGCGCGACAGTGGAACTCTATTGGTGCAGTACTTTTGCTTTATCACGAATTTAGGTCAAGCTGGTTTGGTCACAAATATAAATCGACAGCTAATTATGGGTGGCATTTCCAGGAAAAAGAAAGGTCAACCTATATTCGAATAAATGCTGTAGTACACTGTTTCATACCCGGCTAGCAGCAGTGCAGAAGTTAGACGAGTGGTGTAGTCGTAGAATTCTCTTTCAGAGCAACTTCCACTGCTGTTATTTTTTTCTGCGTGGCACACATCATTTGGAATGACTTCTTCACATATCACAAATTACGACCACGACTTGTTGATGTTGAGTTGTGCCAAATCACACATCACTTGTGATGCACATATTTTCGGTTCCATAGCATTATCTGAATGTTGGAAAGCAATGCTGAGGACACTTTTGCTAGTCAGGCTAAGATATTAACAGTGATTAACAGCTAAGGTATTAACAGCTAAGGTATTAACAGGATAAGATATTAACAGGATTTTATTTGAGTTATCAGAAGTTTGAATTATCAGAAGTTCTCATAAATATGACTCGGGGCAACACACCAACTAACACTGTGATGTTTATTGTTTCTGAGTGCCGCAGCAACATGATAGACTGCTCTGCATGATTGCCAGTAAAATTTTTAGACATCAGCGATAATACTGGTACTTGTCATTATACAAGATACGCACGGGTGTGTAATTAAGGGACGAAATGTGTTGCGTCCCACAACAGTTGCTAGCCCCTTCTAATTCTTAGGACACTTTCTTGCATGACAGACTGCAGAGAAAATGACTAAGAAATGTTTGGCATGCGATAGATCAAGGCCAGACTGTACAGTTCTTTTTTCCCTCGGTCAGCGCGAGATTATTGGTGCGCAAGGTTCGGCTAGTTTGGCCGTTTTGTAGGCAGGCAATCAGCTTTATTTGCGCCCGTTTGCAACAGAAAAACGTGAATGTTCAGCTAGAAGCAACAAAGACAGCAGATATTTCCAGACATGGACAAGCAAAAAGTTTGAATTAACTGAATATGTGCAGTGAGGCAGTTTGATTGAATTAAGCAGCTTTAAAATACATTGAAAACATAGTGGGCCAATGAAAAATTTAAGATTTGTTTGAATTATAAGAGTTTGAATTTTCGAGAGTCTACTGTAATTGGGATGCCCCATCCACTGTTTTTGAAATTGTGAAAGTCGAGACATACTGCAAAGCCAGAATGCTGGGCTACACAAAGAAGGGATGAACAACCATATTTACAATGAGGCAAAAGTGAAGTTTATTCTGTGTGTCATTGTAGTCTTGCTGTGACATCATAGAGTATGTGCTAGTGATCATAACTGTTAGCTTACTGGAAGACAGCTGGCAAAACGCATACATAGAACACAAATCCTGGCACCTAGTCTTCATCACCAGCATTTCATTTACACACAGATGCATGCACAGTTTTCACATGCACAGCTGCATGTCCAATCCAGCGACCTTCACTTTTATTCTTGGTACTTTTGTTTTGTATTTACAGCCACTTTGTTCTCTCATACACTTTGTTGCAAGAATGCATTTTTCGGGCCCGGATCCCTCAATACGGACACAATGGAAACTTCAAATAGTCGGGCAGATCGTGAAACTTTTACGCCTGAAAAATTGGTTGATCACAGTTGCACTGTCTTCACAACAGCTACATTTCTGCTTTAACAAAACCTTTAGCATGTCCTTTGAGTTTTGTCTAAATGAAGTTTGGATACACAGTAAAATGGCTGTGTTATACATACTCTCTGTTACCAAGACATTCTTGAAATGCTCTGGTGTAACACGATGGCTGCTGCCCAGCTTAAAACTTTAACGTAGAATAACTTACAGCCTAACACAGTTATTTCACGATGAACATCCGCCAACTAGGCCAACTCGCGATACTGCTTCAGCATGTTGAAACTTTCCAGACGTGAATATAACAGTCTACTTAAAGGTTCACAGCACTCTGGCTTTTTTCTTTGATGTGCCATGTAGGGATACTTCCTGATTGCCGGCGAGGGCTACCCGTGCCTCATGGAACCCCTGACAGTGATGCCACCTTTCCGCAAGCCGCTCCAAGACGAGGCCGAAGCCAGCTTCAACGCCATCTGCAACCGAGCCCTGACGGTGCTGCATGACGCACTGACCCAGATAACGGGCCGATGGAGACTCGTGTTCGAGAGACGTCTGTCGACCGTAAGACAGCGGACAGCAAAGGTACGCAGAAACCTGTCAAAGGTTTGCTTCAACAGACAAAAAAAGGTGTATTTGGGGCGTCTTCTGCCAGAGAATGACAGTTGCCATCTATCTCGTGTGCTTTCACCACGCACCCGGTACTTTCTGGTTACGAATGGCATACACCCTATCAGCGTGATGTAGCGCTGTTGACGGGAGAGCAGCAAGCGTGCAGTTTTCAAGGAAGGAAGCAGAAGCGAGCCAGATGATGCTTACTGTTGTGTTGCAGAAAGACACCCCCACATGCTACCCTCTCGCTTAGGGTGTACTATGTGAAAATGAGGGGATGCTAAAGTGAAACGGTGTAAAGGACAAGTTATTTGAAACTCTGTTGTCATTTATATCGAGATGAAAGGTTCATATGAGAAGAGAATATGAAGGTCGGAGTTTCCATTTTGAATTTCATGCTGTAAACCCGGCACCTGAACGTCAGCATACATGGTGACACATATTTCATAGTTTTCATTTCTTTTTTTTTTTTGTATTTTGGCCTTGTTGGCTCAGCAAAACATTTTGAAACATGCCAATTCCCTCACTTTACAATGCAGTGTAGTTCATTTTCACCAATAAGCATTTTTGTTTGATCAAATTTTGACAATCTCCAAGCACTTAATTTTGCATATGGGCATACAGCTCTATGCGTTTTCTGTTAGTGTTTTCTCTATGCAGAATTAGGTCAGTTGGTAAACGTGTTTACTTCTCTCATTTTGCCTCTCGCCCTGTTATTTGCAAATGTCATAATACAGAAGGCTCTGTCTTGGAGGCAACTGATGGGTTCTTGGGACATTCTATAAATGTAAAAGCCCACAATTTCGTTCTTGCCTTCTGCTGTAGCAGCAACCAGAAATTACTTGTTTATATTTTAGTGTGTGAAGGAGTAATGTCCTAGGTATTCGAATTCTACTGTTATGCTGGTAGTGTAACACTCTACAGTGCAAAACAGTGTTATGCAATGCCGCTGTGTAATGCACAGTCATTCTGATCGACAATCCAAAGTGATCTGGCACTGCAACTCAGTTCTGCGGAATAGTTAAGAAAGGCAAATTGAAAACCACCCATTTGTAGCACGAAGCCACAAGGAAATCTATACGGATTTCTCAGAAAGAGAGCTTCTTATTGGCCGAAAAATTCGTCCTGGTCTGGGGATCGATCCCAGAACCAATGCCTTTCCGGGTCAGTCGCTCTATCTACTGAGCTAACCAGGAAGCTAGCAAATGGCAGCACAGGGGCGAATTCATCAACAACTCGAAGCACATGGACACATATTATCGCAAATCAATTCTGGGGGATCCCGCAAGGTGGCGGAAGTGTTAATGAGCATTTTTAATCTGGCATTTTTAAGCAAGAAATCTTCATCCATAGGTGCCGTCGTTACCTTGCCACTTTCCTTGTTATTGTGTTACCCCAATCAGTCTTGTGTTATTGTAGTCACGATTTTGACGTCACACTGTTACTGCTTCATGCACTAAAGGACTCGAGTCAATCAAGGGCTCACTGTACGTCCTCCAATTCCAGGTGGTGGCAATCTGTGCCATGATCCACAACCTGTGCGTGGACGAAGGTGATGTGTGGTACGACGTGTCGGACGAGCCATCACTGGGCATGGACCCTGCGGGCGACTTCTCCTGGTGCGTGCCGGGGGACGAGGAACTGGACGACGAGGGGGGCCTCATCGCCCGCTCAAACCTAGCACAGGTGCGTCCCCTGCCCTGCTGTCTCAGCCGGGTGCTTAACGCAAATGCTATCACTTAAGTTACAGCGATATAGTAGATCGATGCTTGTTGTGAACTTTCGTTGCGAATATTGTCACTTGGTAGTGACGGGAAGAATTCAGCACCCCAACCAGCAAAGATTGCTCTTTTAATTGGGCAAACTTATGCCCAGCAAAACCATAACACTCAGAGTACAATGTCTAGCGGTCAGCGCGTCTAGCGGTCAGCACGTCCATCGGTCATTGAAAATTTGCCCTGTGAGTGCAAAGCTTGTGTACAATACTCACAGATTGGAACGCGGCATCGTTTTATGTAGTATAACAACTGCTAGGCACAGTTGTTCATGATAACCGCATCATGTCGCTGCAAATCTGGCTGCTGAAGGTAATGTTGGCTCTGATGTAAGTGTTCGAGTCAAAATTACGTCATTATGACACGAACTGTAGACACTGGAAACAAAAGTATGTGCATTAGTTAGCCCTAAATTTTCACGTTTGAATCCATGAGTACAGTACGTGGCATTTCGTGTTGCGTAGGCAGTGTGATTAGAATCATCGACATCGTTCGGGAGTGCCCTGTTGCATTCAGGTGTGGCTTGCGCCAAGCAATAGCACGTGTAGCAGTTTTGGTCTCTGAAACATGTTCACATTGAAAAAGAAAGGCAAGCACGCTTGAGAGTATTATCAGCAGACTTTGTTCCCTCGCAGAGCCCCACCTGCCGTTGTCGATTGCTGAGACTACATTAATTCGTGCCTGGTCTTGCAGTAAGCGCAGAGATTAGTCGTTTCAGTGCGTGCAGCGTGTGGAATGGAGACTGAAGCAGTGTGCATATTTATGAGCCATTTCAATGTGCCATCCAATGCGTGTCTCTGACATTTACACTGAGCCTCGGATTGCCCTCTGTGTGTCTGTGTGTGGTTGAACCTGGATTCATTCGAACTGAATTTTTAACTTGTAAACAACTAAAACTAAATTCATTGTAGAGAATAAGCTTCAAGGTGCACTATCTTTTCAAAAGCGATGACGGTTAGAAGCCACCAGATTCTGGCATTCTCATGCATACAACAACTTAGCAGCGCCAGTTATTCCTCTGAGTAGCTATGCAGAGAAAAGACTAGTATAACAACAGATGTTGTTGTTGTCTCTTTTCTGTTTCAAATGGGTGGCTACGGCGCCCTGAAGATCCTTGACTGGCTCGGTGCATTAAGAGGACATTAGTATGCACCATGAGAAGGTTTAGAAAGGCCACCTGAAAGAATATTTGGATAAATTGGTTATAAATGTGTAATACAGTAAGAGCTCATTAACTTGGATTTCACATAACCAAAAAAAATGTCCGAATTGCATAATGTCAAGTTATTGAAAGTATTGAGAAAACAATAATCAAGTGGCTATTACATCAGTGCACTTTCATTTTCTTGACGAATACGTAAAAGCAGTACTTATTTTGCATAAGAGCAGTGTAAAAGCCGCAATTTTCTTCGTTCGCAACTTCATTCACCGTGGATCAAGACCCCTGTGCCTTAAAGGCCAACTCCGGCGATTTTTCGAGGTCAATGGATCTCGATGAAATTCGCTGGGTACGTTCCTTTGCACGTTTCCGTCATTTATGCCTAATTACAGGCTTGAGACATGCGCAGATTGTTTGCAAATGAATTTTAAAGATTGTCTGCAAACGCCCTCCTGGCTTCCCACAATTATTGTCAACATTGCGTCTGTGACGTCAGTATTGGGAAGGCGGCGGAAGTGACGCAACCGAGGGCACCGCTAACTTCGGCGCTTCGGCCGCTACAGCGAGCATCTGCTGTGCACAAGGCGACAGACAGCGTTGGTTTGGTCGGCGCTTCGCTGGTCGTCCCGGCTGTCACAGTTTTCATACTATGCGCCGGCGTGACTGGCATGCCTTGCATGACTTCCGGTTCGTTCGTAACAACGTCTACGTCATACGTAGACAGTACACTCCGTTGGGTTTCGGTTTCGGTGTTGCGCGTTTTTGCTTATTTAAAATTATTCTACAATTTGCCGAGTATTTCTGCTATCGGGCCCGTAACAGGAGTGTCTCAGGAACATAAAAACACCATTACTTTGACATGGCCAAAAAATCGCCGGAGTTGGCCTTTAAACCGAAATGGTATGTAGTATGGGATGGGTTCTCAACCCATCCCATATTACATACCATCACCACCAACACCCCCACGCTCTCATAATGATCATTTTTTCACAGGAATAATGCCCGGCAGCTGATCGCTCGTCCAACAGAGCATACCATACGAGTGTTATGCCAGCACTCGGACCACGGCTGTAGTTCTTCATCTTCAAGAGTTTCCTCCATAATTGAGCTTTGTGTAGGGCTTGTGCGAATATTTGAGCACTTCGAATATTCAAACGAGTATTGCGGTATTCGAATTCGCTTCAACACGAATATTAATTATTGTAAATTTTAAAGTATTTGAAATGAACGAATAGACATACATAAACTGCATGAACTGCATGTAACCCCTGTAAAGGTGGTTTCACTGCAGTGAAGCAGGGCTATACCATGAATACACCTATCCAGGGGAAATCCGCACTGCCGCAAAGCCACGCTTCAAGGTTAAATAACGTATTAGCCTTGCATCAGTTCATCATTTTTGAAGTTTAAAAGCTTGTTGTACCGGCTTATATGCTCTAATTATAGCAAATTTTAAAACTTAACATATTTTACAGGTTATCACTTGCATTCTACCGGAAGTCAAATCCTGCTACTATTCAAAGTTGCTTCCACTTTGAACCAAAAAGAATGACATTTGCACATGCCTTGTTTCAACTTTAAAAAAATATTGTGCAGGTTAGTTGGCTCATGACAAATCTGCTCATTTTTCTCTATAATATGTGATATATACTATTTGAATTCACTTCGAAATTATTCTACCAAATCACTATTCGCTTCAAGTTTGCTTCGAACCTAAAATTTACTTTTCGCACAAGCCTAGTTTTGTGACATTGCTGGTCAAAACAAAGCTACTGAGTGCCGCATCCGCGTTGACAAAACCGTGGCAAAACCACACAATCAGAGTGTCCTTGCACTTCTGAAGGCACTTGCATGGCCTACGACCAGAGTCAAAACGAAACTGCGGAGCACCGCATCTGCTGCTGAAGAAGCCTGGCTCGCTAATGCAGAATCATGCATGGCAATTACGCAGTTCTGAAGGCACGTGGTGAAAACGAAACTACTGCTTGTTGCAGCTTTGACCCCAGTCGCAGTCGATGCTATCATGGATAGCACCCACACAGTTTGCGTGCGCCGAGTAAAAACGAAAACGAAACAAGTTTGTCGCAGCCGCCGAAGCCTTGGTCGCCAACGCCGCAACTATGGTATGATTGTGGATGGTGACCACGCCTTTCTAAAGGCTCGAAGCATTTTTGGTTGTTCACGAATGCCGTTTTCGCTTATGCGTCACACATTTGCGGTACTTCGCGCTCAGCGTGCTCCTAGGATCGTCTCAATTAACCAAGTCCCAGCCAAATATGACCGAACTAACGAGAGTTTGATGCCATTAAACAATACATAGACTTGCTGGGACCAGAGAACACGTCCGAATTATCTCATTTTCTGAATTAATGAGCTTATGCTGTAGTATACGTTATGCTATCATCACAACCTTGCCAAAGTTGCAGCGCTTGTTAGTTCTCTAAACTTTTTTTATTGACAGCTATTGAATTTTGTCCAAGCGGACAATGCCTGCATGTGGCAGTAAGCGTGTGCAGTGCATATGCTAGATGATGGCCACCGGTGTTTTTGGCTCGTTGCTCACAACATCCAATCTCTGAAGTCTACACCAGGGTGCCCATGCTAGATGCACATTAAAGAACCCCAGGTGGTCGAAATTTCCGGAGCCCTCCACTACAGCGTCTCTCATAATCATATCGTGGTTCTGGGACGTTAAACCCCAGAAATTATTATTATTATGGCCATGCTGGTTCCCAATTTCCGGGGTGCACCTAATTTGGGTCCATCAATATTAGTGGCTAGTATTCTTTTGTTGCTCACACTTCTTTCCCGAGTTTCATTATCCTGAATGTAACAGTTTGGCATGAAGGCTTGTCTTTATCTATGTTAAACTTGAAACAAGCAAAATGTGTGACGGGGTTTGGTGAGGGGCCCTTTAAAAGTGGCACTATTGATTGTATCGACCTCACCCCTAAAAAAAAGCTAGAGCCAGTTCGGCTTCAAAATGTTTCATCTTTACTTTAAAATCTTTTGATTGGTGCGGAACCTAGTCTGTCATTCAGATATTTGATTGCAACTCTTGCTTTGAAGTTTTTGTGCATAGCGAGCAAAGTGCAGCCTTCAACACACTTTTTGATTGTGTCCCACAGGCCCTTCTGACTGAAAACGCCTCGTGCCAGGTACAGTTGGAGCACGACTACTGTGGACCCGAGGACGAGTCTCTTCCCGAGGAAGCCGACGAGGCACTCATGGTGCGCAACTACAACTTTTTTATTACTTAATTAATTTATTTATTTCAAAGTACCTTATAGGCCCCCCCATGGGGAGCATTGAGCAAGGAAAGCATTGTAAGAGAGTGGCCGACAGCATGCACGTCGAAGCTTAGATGGGTATGACATTTCAGCAAGCACGGCAAAACCGGCTTATTAATGTGACAGACTGCAGGCTACACACACCCAAGCACCAGAAACATTGTACACTCAAACCTCGATATAACGAACGCGGATATAGCGAATTATCGGTTAGTATAACAAAGTAAATGAGGCATAGTTGTCATGATACAACATTACAGATATACGTTTATAACGAATTTTCGGATATAACAAAGTTATTTTTGTGGCAGATGTGAGTTTCTTATAATGAGGTTTGAGTGTATTTCAAAAGGGCCTTACTGGCACAGTGCCGAGCGGTTTGCGTTAGCACGGCCTCAGAAACGCCACCGCCCATAAAACAGTTACGTGTCTGCCATTAGACAAGCAATAATCTCACTAATAGGACGGCATCCTTCAAAGTGAATGGCTGAGGGTGCCAGTACAGATTTGCTGTTCGTAATGTGTTGCAGTTGTGCTTAGCAGAGCCTTGGCGTACTGGAATGCAGGAGGTGTGCGTGGAAGACGGTGTCATGGAGGTGCAGGAACCCGTCGAGGTGTACGCCGTCGAGCAGCCGCAAGAAGAAGGAGAGGCGGAAGGTGTCATGAATCAGGATTACCTAGTCGCTGCCGAATTCACCCTGTGACTATTAAAGACTTACAAATTGTACAGACCAGAAAAAAACAATGTAGCTTGTCTCTCGTTTGTCATTTTTTTTGCAGTCCTGCAAGATACGGGTGCTAGTCCTGCAAGGAGTGTTCTAAGACACACGGAGAATTGGTGTAGTAACGGATGGGCACGATTCTCGCAATTACTGAATAAATTACCAGATAAGTGCTCGTGCTGTCGCCTTTCTTCTCTGTCCTCGTTTTTTGCGCTTGTTTCATTTTAACGTTCCAACTCGCCCAACAATTCATTCTTTTAAATTACTGGATATAGTATTTCTATGCGTACATGTGGCATTTCTGTAAATACCATCAGTGGTTTCAGTGATCTGTCTGACCGTGAGTAACACCACACACACGAGTGCATCAGTGCAGCACATAATTTAAATGAATTAACATAAAGCTCTCTATTGAGCAGCCAGTGGACAGCCAATGAGAGATGAGCGGAAGGCCATCCACAGCGTGCAGAGTAAATAAAGATGTTCCAACAAATGAATTTGAACCCGGGCCTCCAGCACCAAAGTCCGATGCTCTGACCACTACGTCGCAAGTACCATTGGGTGGAATACAACATTTCTAAAAGTTAAAAGCAGCAAACCACATCAACACTTGTACAGTGGTTGCCTAGCAAAACTCACTCAATTTCCATTTAAACTACGGACATAAGCTCTCAACCTAATGTTTTTGCATAAATTTGAAAAATATTTCCAGGGTATTACATGCCAAAACCATGACATACAAAAGTGGGGGCTCTTGATTAATTTCGACAACTTAAGAGTTCTTTATTGAACAGCTATATGCAGGTATGTACGTAGATGGTTTTGTGTAGTGGCCTCCACAGCCGAGAATGAAACCAGTGTCTTGAAGTTTAGCAGTTTGGCACGCTAAGCAGGCGAGGTTTTTCTTAAGGGACCTTTGAAAAAGTCTCAATTTTGAAAAGCTCCATTGAGCTGTTGGCACATGTCCTTCAGATCATTAACAGGCTGATATAAGCATTCCACACAAAGTATGTTATAAGGTTCAATTATAAGAATCATTTTTGGGGTTTTACGTCCCCAAAACCGTGTCGTATGGTTTCAGACATGCCGATTTCGACAGGTTTCAGTGCAGACCGTTTCAGCTGTTTCGGGATGTCACTCACGTAACACAACCTAACCGTTCACATCATCTAAAAAAAAACATACAAGGGACCCTTTAATTTCAGAACATTCCAAAGCTGAACCAAACATGTTCTGAAGCTGAACCAAAAGAAAAAACTAGTGCGCTTGACATCGGCCACTGTGAACTCTCCTGGGTGCCTACTGCAAGTACAGTTGTGAAGTAACAATACGTGCACCTATGCAGCTAGACACTCTTTGCGCAACTGCACACTTCCGTGACGAAAGCCACGCAATATTACATGTGTTCAAGAGAGTTGCTTGTTGGACAAGTTGGTACATGTTTACGTTCGAAGAAAGCCACTAAAACATGGAAATAGGAAAAACTGAGAGGCAGAAAGCAGACAGTCGTAGAGAGAGAGAGAGAAGAGGAAAGGCAGGGAGGTTAACCACACGAACGTCCGGTTTGCTACCCTGCACTGGGGATAAAGGAACAGGGAATAGAAGGAGATAGAGAGAGAAGGAGAGCACTGCACGTGCAAAGGGGTACAATCAGTCACTGAGACTGGAGCTTCTCTGACCTACACGACATCAGCGCTCTGGCATTCCAATGGGGAATCGCGGCCTTTGAGAGGGCCGTGGGCGAGCCAATGTGTGATTACTGCAGCGCTGAAAACGCTGGATCGAGAACCTCCAGCAGTTGCAGGGCAGTTCGGGCAGTCGGAGTGTTTAGCTTATTCAAAAGCATGAATATGGTGTTCAGAAGAGAGCGAAGCATCGTAGCAATGTCCTTGAGCCGCAGCCAGAACCACAGCCAAAGCCACAGCACCACACACAGCGACTCCAATGGTTGCAGCAGACACAGACCGAGTCAACGACAGCGCTGGTTCCCCACGACTTGCCCGAGAAAGACAGTCATAGAGGTGGCTATTAACAACAGACGCCCGCCACAGTGGTCTAGTAGTTACGGATCTCAACTGCTAACCCAAAGGTCTCAAGATTGAATCCCAGCCGCATGTTTGATGGCAACGAAAATGCCTAAAGCCCATGTACTTAGATTTAGGTGCACATTAAAGAACCCCAGGTGGTCAAAATTTCCGGAGCCCTCCACTACAACGTCCCTAATAATCATATTGTGGTTTTGGGACATTAAATGCCAAGCACTGACGTGTAATGTCGAAAAAATGTCTGCTCCCAAGTTCGTACAGAACATGCACAAAAGTAACTTAATAAACCAGTGTGCTAATCTTATTGATGCGAATCACCACTATTCAAGAACTCCACACTCTGCTTTCTGCCCCTCAGTTTTTCCAATTCACACTTTTCAGTGGCTTTCTTCCAGTATTACATCTGTTAACACGACTCTTCACCTAACATGACGCATTTATTTGTTAATTTACTGATTTCACTTATTTACCGTATTTATTCGAATGTAAAGAGTCTTTTTTTTTCCAATTTTTGCTACCCAGCGTTACATTTGAATACCGAAATTCTATTTTTTCTTCCTGGACGCAATGAATAGTCACCCCTCGCGTTACAATCGAGTAAATACGGTACTCTGTTTATTCTTAGTGGACCAGTGGAGAGTAGTGGGGTTTGCCCAATTTCTGTGGTGAATACCAACCAGTGGTTTTCTGTTGACAACGTAACTGTTCGCAGAGCAACAATATATGTATTCCCATTTCTCATACTCCAGTTCACCAGATGGTGTTTGAGCTCAGTCTGAGTGGCGACGGTCTTATTTTTCTAAAATCTGAAGGTAAACTCCGTTCATGATAATTTTCTGTTCAGTAGGTAACTGTTCATGGAATTACGCATGGCCAAGCTTTGCTATAAAAAAAGAGACGCAGAAGCGACATTCGAGCAACCAAGCATATCACTTTTAATGTCGATCGAGTCAAAAAACTTTCTCAGAAGTGTGCATAGAATGGAGGTGTGATGACTTCTCTGCGCACTCCTCTGAACAACGAGAACATTTTAATGCCCCTAGAAAAAAAAATATTGTAAAAATAAAAAGACCAGCTATCTCTCTCTCTTTCCCGCCGGCCGGCCAGTGGCACAGGATGGTGGTCGCAAAAGCAGGCCAGCAGACAGGTGCTACGTCTTGCAGATTTCGTCTGCCAATCGCTGCAAGACGGACAGCAGGGCATTCCCCTGGAAGCAATCACAGAAATGCACTCGGTTAACAAGTACTAGACGAACCATTACCACAGTCAAACCTCAATATAACGAACACAGGTATAACAAATTAACGGTTATAATGAAGTAAATGAAGAATAGTCTTGTCAGATACAGTTACAAATAACCATTTATAACTAGGGGTGTGCGAATATTCAAAATTTCCAATATTTTTTTAATAGTGTTTGCTATTCGATTTGATTCGCACTGGAATTTTACTATTCGAACTATTCGAATTTCCCAAAGACAAATACAGTCAACGTCCGATTGAAAGTTACCCCTTCAGATTTTCACTACGCTTCACCTCACTACGTTCTCGTATTGCGGCAAAGCTGTCTTTCGAGCTCCTTTACGGCCGAACTTAGCCAAGACAGTCAAGATCAGATTAGAAGTAATCCCTAGATTTTCAATATGCTTCACCTCATCACACCCCGGTATTGCGGCAAGGCTGCCTTTCAAGCTCCTTTACGGCCGAACATGGCCAAGACACAGTCAAGATCAGATTAGAAGTGGTCCCTAGATTTTCAATATGCTTCACCTCATCACACCCCGGTATTGCGGCAAAGCTGCCTTTCAAGCTCCTTTACGGCCGAACTTAGCCAAGAGACGGTCAAGATCAGATTAGAAGTAATCCCTAGATTTTCAATATGCTTCACCTCATCACACCCCGGTATTGCGGCAAAGCTGCCTTTCAAGCTCCGCTACGGTCGCAAATGTACGAACTCAAGAAAACGCTGGTTCCAACATGGAGGTGAAAGATGTGGCAGAGGTGGGGGCTGATTAATGCTGTTTTGGACTTGAAACTTAGGCAGGAAGTCCGAAGAATCGGACGCTGGAGCTTTTTAGCATCCAAAATTTCAGATGTTCTTATATATCGACGTCTACCAGGCACATTTGGAACTCCGGATTTGAAGGGAGCACACCCTTGTCCGCCACACATCAGTTGGGCTTCCACAGAAGTTTAAAGAGGAGGAAAGGCTGAGGAAATGGCATCTTTGCCTATCACGTGTAAAGTGTTGTCGGCAACACTTTGGTTCCACCAAATCATGTACATAAATACAATTCAGCCTCTACATTGCCTCATTCTTGATAAGACAACTATGAAACAGCACCCCGCCAGTGCTTCATCAAGCTAGCGAAAACAAACACTTTCATGTTGCTATCTCATAAGAATATGCTTGGGAATCCTCTCTAACTTCCTTTTCTGCAATTTCGCTTCAAAGTATTCGAAAAATATTCTAGAAATATTCGAGAACTATTCTATTTGATTCGCACTCACATTTCAATATTTGAATTTGCTTCGCACCCAAAATTTTGCTATTCGCACAGCTCTATTTATAACGAATTTTCAGATACACTCAAACCTCGTTATAGCGAACACGGATATAACGAATTATCGGTTATAACGAAGTAAATGAAAAGTAGTCTTGTAATATCTACAGTGTTAAAATTAACGTTTATAACGAATTTTCGGATATAACAAAGTTATTTTCGTGGCAGATGAGACTTTGTTATAATGAGGTTTGAGTGTATAATGAAGTTATTTTCGTTGCAGATGACACTGTTATAATGAGGTTTGACAGTACATATAGTGGAAGTCTGAAGGAAGGCAGCTATATGCGGGCTTGGCAGTAATTAACTTACGGTAATTATACAAGAGATTCTCGTTAAATGTAACCTAAAGGGACTGGAAAAATGTGTTCCGTTCAGGAGTTCAGTTTACCGGTAGATGAACAAGGGTGCAGAATTCAAGTACGAAACCAACCATGCATGTTAGAGGCAATTGTTACATTTAAGCAGAGATTTCCACTTACTGAGAGTCCATTGTGATACTTTTTGCTGTAAATAATTCTACTGCGCTCCTAACATGCAGTGAAATACCTCCAAGCGAGTAAAATTTGAGAAAATGACTCGTCACTTTCCCAATTACTTTTGACTGAAATGTAGCATGTCCACTACCCTTGCGGCGCAAAAAAAATTAACAATAGAAATGACAAAAACAAGTTAATCTGAGTGCCAAGCCTCAAGTGTGGAAATGAGGCAGGCCCACACAAAAATGCCGTGTAGCATTCCAACTTGAGGCTTTGAATAATGAATTGCTGGAAGGCTGCTGCTCTCAAAACTCCAGACAATGATGAACTTGTGCTAAGGTAACCTCAAAGTAATTTCATTACTTTTTAAAGGTAACAGTAATGCAATGTCATTATTAATTTTGTAATTTGTAGTGTAATTTAACTACATCTAAAAGATTCCATAAAAGTAATTAGCAACATATTTTGATTACCTTTTAGAAGTAATTTTGTTGTCTCTGCCTGTATGTATAGCGAAGGAAATATTCCTTGGCCTATTCCCATAAGGTTGCGCTATTGGAGACCAGCGCTGGATAGGTGGCGCGCCGAAAAAGGGCGCCTGGCGGGGAGTCGCGACATAACTCAGCCGCTCGCATGGCCTCCGCGCCGCCGGCTAATCTCGGAGGCCATGCCGCTCGCACTCAAACGACCGGCCGCACTGTACCGCGGTGAGCGCACGCGCGTGTGCCGTTCCCGTGCTTCATTTTGGCGCAAACAGCTCGAGCAGCCATTGCGCCAATGATACTGCTCTATGGTTTAGAAAAAAAATAACTTTGTCTGAAGGCTACTTTCTCAAGAAAGCATTGGAAAACGGAGACAAGTCCTACAGAGCAGACTACGTCTGTGCATACGGCGTCAAAGAGACAGTGCTGTGCCTTGGTGGCGACTCCGTCGTCACCATTTTCTGATTACGCCCTGGGATTTGTGTCAAGCTAGTGCAGGCTCACAGCCTCCATTGATAAGTACGTGCTGCGTCGATACCAGCTGGCCACTACTGCAGTAAAAAAAAAATAAGAGGCAAGGAGTATCTGCGTCAACGTTTTTCTGCCGTGGTATGTATGCCCAGCCCACGGTATGTATGCACGCGGACGTTGATCAAGCAAACCACCGTGCTAGCATAGCATGTATGGTGTCGCACTGTTATGCTCGAGGGCGCGGGACAGATTCCCGGCCACGGTGGCCGCATTTCGATGGGGTTGAAATACAAAGAACACCCGCGTACTGAGATTTATGTGCACATTAAAGAACCCCAGGTTGTCAAAAATAATCCTGATTCCCACACTTTGGCGTGCCTCATAATCATACCTTGTTTGGCACGTAAAACGCTATAGCAAGTGTCGATGTTGATCAAACACGTTTATTCTAAGCAGGCACAGGCAAGCGAAAAAACTAACACAGTACGTTAGGCGAATTAAACGGCGAGTAAAAATCCAAGATATTTGACCCTTTTCTAGCGAGGCATATAATTGCGATGGCACTTCGCCGCGGCAGCCAATAAACAAAGAAGCTTTACCGCATCGGCTGACTCCAGTAAGCTAAGCTTCGAGTAGTCCGCTGATTTGTTCGTGACAACTCTGTCTGTAGCACAAGTAAAGTTCAATGGAGGCATCCATCGCGGGCGTATTTCTTATAACTTTGCAGCGGCTTCGGCGCGAACGTGCCCCCGTACACATCTCGTAGACAGACAGCTTTCCTTCTGCGTAACTGTTTGCGAATGATGCTGACTACCTGCCTATCGTATCATTCATTGCACGCGGTGGCATCAGAAATGAACTTGGTGGTGGTCAGATGAAAAAATTGTTACATATGTTGCATCCTGCATAATATGTACGTTTTTTTACGACAAAACACCGATTAAATTCCTCTCGTTGGCCCCAGTTTCCACTGGTGGCCCTTACTATCGAGTAAATCTAGCAGACACGCGCAATTCGGTTTAGAAACCAGCCCGACGCCACTAGACAGTAGAGCAAGAGCAGAACATACTGTGCTCACCTGACTGCCGGGATGCAACGCCGCATCCGTTCATATTCATACGTTTTAGAAGGAAAAACATAGAAGGATACGTCCTCCCCCATTTCTACGTATTGTGGCAGTTGAATGCGCAACAGTACCGCCAGCATCCTCTTGTTTTGTTTCGGCGATACGCGCCCGCATCGCCTCAACCAGTCGCCACTCTCGTCCGCGGGAGCGGCTGGAGTATGCGCGCTTTGGCCACCAGGGCGGCCGCGGAAACTCCAGCGCTGGTTCCCTATACAAAAATCAGCCCGTTGACCATGTGGCATGCAAGGGTGGCATGCCACATCATGTGGCATGCAAGGGTTTGCTAAACATGTCTAAAGAGTTGAAAAATCTGGCATAGTTGGCATCAACACAAAGGGTTCTAAACAAAAACCTCTGTGTAACTAAAAGTGTAGCTCCGCGCGCTTTTTTATTTCACTAAAAGGAGACCAATCACAGCATCCATACAGGATGGAACCTCCAAAACTGTCGCTTAAGAATCAATATGCAGCATGAGTGTGCCAAAAGTTTTCTATTGTTGACCAAATGGCACCAGTACTTTTCGAGTTCGAAGGTCGCGTGCTCACCTGGGTCTCGACGGTGCGGCTGACCTTCTCGAGCGTCTCGTTGCCTGCCTCGACCGCCTTGAGGAGGCGCTCTTCGAAGGTGAGCTCTCGGCGGATGCGCCTCCGTGCGGCCGAGTTGAGGTGCGAGGCGAGGGGGATGGGCATCGACTGCAGTGCTCCTGTCACACTGCCTTCCACGGGCTCGTACACCTCTGCGGATGCAAAAAGATGGCTGCTGAACGGGTCGCCCAAAAAGCGAATCAACCGTAGAAGCAATGATTGAAGGGACACTAAAGAGAAACATGATTTCAGTCATGTTATTAGAAGTGCACCCTTGAACAATACCAAAGGCACCCTCTTACCATGGAAAGTGCTTTAAGATGTACTGACATGAATTTAAGAAAATTTCGTATCGTTGCGCAAGCATCAGTAAGCATAGCAAAGCTACCTCCCAAGCTATATTTTCGTTCGTTTCACTGCAACTGGTCAATTATTAGCAGAGGAAACGCAGCTAAAGTGTTCTGTTTCGCAAATATCACACCGAAATCCCCCTGATGCAACATAAGGTATTTTAAGTTGTTCTTCTATATATCGCTGCTGTGACTACACAACAGTCTTTGTAACTAAGTTCAGTGTCTTCACATTTTACAAAATGACAATTCAGGCCACCAATATCGATAATATAGGCAATATTTGATTGACATCTGAGGCTAGTAGTCTTGTTTTTGTATCTTTTCTGTTCTATTGAGCACATATACAAATGCTATGAGTTAGCAATATTGGTATTTTATGAGGGCATTCATCCATTACTCCCTACAGCTGTGAGAGAAGCAGCAGTAGTGGAGCTGCTAATCTATTTATAATGCACCTAACCGCTCGCTGCAGTGGAACCTTAAGTTCCTCTTCCAAATATGATCAATTGGGCTTAATTAAGGCTCACCTGTCTCGACCAGCGTCTCGCCGTCTGCCGTGCTCTGGATGCTGGGGATGGAGTAGCGCTGCTGGAGGTACTGGACTCGTGGCTGCGGAGAGGGCATCAGCACGGACAGGGTGCCGTCGATGTCCTTCATGACTGTGTCCATGAGTTTGAAGTAGGGCCAGATGAGGCCCTCCGGCACGGGGTCACCTTCGCGCGCTTTCTTTTCCTGCAACGATGATGTATATATCTTACTGCTTAAAGGAATGAAAGAAGGGGAATTTAAGGGCTTGTGTTCTTTGTTAGGCACAACATTAATGACAACCAACACACAATCAAGCCAAGGAAAGTCAGTGGCACTGACCAACACTCCCTGGCTCAAAATGCACAAATATACCCGATAAAGTGAACGAGGAGACGACCGTTGCCATAACTTAATTGGTAAAGCATCGGGCGCGTTATCCGAAGGTTGAAGGTTCGGTCCCTGCCGGCGGCAAGTTGTCTTTTCTTCCACTTTAGTTTTTTCTCATCTATGTCACAACTACTACAAATAATGCCCCTATAGTTCCCTTGGCTTCACTGTCTGTTGGTTCTCATTAATGGTTAAAGGGACACTAAAGGCAAGTAATAAGTCTACATGCATTGTGAAAATAGCGTCCTAGAAACCTCGTAGTGCTTGTTTCGTGCCAGAGAAATGTTTTAGTTTGAAAGAAAATCACACTTTAGTGGTCCACATACCGTTAGGGCAATTAAAACTGCCCGCCTACAAGAACAGCCTTCTGACATAGCCATGCCTGCCCACAATCGCTTTACTACCCAACAGCAGGCGCTGCAGTTCAACAGAGCAAGGGGCTTTAGCGGAGTAAAGCCCCACAAAAATGAAACTTGCGTCGTTCTCAAGGGTAAAATGTTCTTTCAAGGGTAGTTTGAGTACTAGCGATTAATTTTACTGAGGCCCTACTAAGTAATCGGGATTGTGTTCCAAAATGTCCCACTGGCAGCACAAATTGTGTCCTACACTTAATTTCTCGATTGCTAAAGTGCTGCTGCGTACAATAGTGACGTTTTAGATGTTCTCAAGCACTTACCTTTCACTCTGACATAAATTGTTATTTGTCATTAGCGTCCTTTTAACCTAAATTGGGGACAATGCAGCAAGCCATGGAAAGGAAAATGATGGGTGTAACCTTAAGGGACAAGAAGAGAGCAGAGTGGGTCAGGGAACAAACGGGTGCTAAGGACATCTTAGTCGAAATCAAGAAGAAATGGACATGGGCATGTAGTGCGTAGGCAAGACAACCGCTGGTCATTAGGAGTAACTGAGTGGATTACACGAAAAGGCAAGCGCACCAGGGGGAGGCAGAAAGTTCGGTGGGCAGATGAGATTAAGTTGGCGAGGATAAGGTGGACGCAGCAAACACAGGACTGGGTTATTTGGCAAAACATGGGAGAGTCCTTTGCCCTGCAGTGGGTGAACTCAGGCTGATGATATTGTACTGCTGCAAGGACCAGGTGTGACTTAAGATTGAAAAGCAAATGACTGATCATTTAGTGTCTAACCTACTCTGAAAGAACTTATACAACCACTTAAAAACCTGTTTCGTGTAAAACATAATGAAAATGGCGAATCAGCTGCGTGATGCCACACTGAAACTGAGCAAGCATTCAGCCTCCCAAGTTGTTTTACTGCAACATCTGATGCATTACTGAAGCAAGACACGAAAATGACCTTAGCTGGTTTGACACCTTAGGTAGCATGTGAGGGTCTATTAATCAGCTGCCAGCTTTAAATGATCATGTGCAACACGACGTCATCACTGAACCAACCTGTACAGTTGTAATCACACTTTTCTGAAGTCTTTCGTTAAAATTTCCATGAGGCGCACGGTGCAATGATACCGTGCACAGTCACACCGCTTGCTAGGTCCATGTTCTTAAACCCAAGTGGAACTAGCACTGAAAGTTGGTACGGGATAATCACCTGAAAAACTGCGCAGTAGGACAGGACAGAAAAAAAAAAAGTACCCAAGTGGAACCTTGGAACTACGACGTTCCATCACGCGAATGGAAAAGTCATTCTCAGACACTGCAACAGATCGAGGCTACTTCGTTTACCATGTGAAGTAACTACCGCGTCAGTATGTGACTATGTGACGACTAATAACGTCAGTTTTGAAATGGGTGAAGACGGCATAGGTGTAGATACTCACAACCTCGGCCTTTTCAATGCGGTACTTGGCCATCAGGTTGTTCCATTTCTTTCGCGCCTGGTCGGCCGTCACGACGCCTCCGAGGCCGATTTCATCCAGGATTTGCCTGCGTGGAACACGGAGTACGGTTCATCGTAAAGCGCGCAAATAGACTGGCGAAGCAAACGACAGAATGAGCAAGGCCACGTACTGGTACAACGCCTTGGTGGTGTTCCTCTTGCCATTGAAGAAGCGTCGCTTCTCGTGCCGAAGTAGGATGAACTGCTCTGTGACGGCGGGTGACCCTGAAGAGAGAAAATGCGCACATACGCAATGACATCGTAAGTTCGGTTCATAATGCCCATGTCGAATCAAATTTCGTGCGCTCGGATCAGCGGCCGTCTAAGCCGCTACCTAACACGAAAAGTTCGCGAGCCACAAGCGAGACGCCTGCAACGGTAGTAGCACGTAGCTTAAAATGGTGGTCGGGGGAGGAAAGGCCTTGCAAATGGCGCCAAACGGTCGAGCAAGGACTCGGGCGCGGAGGGCCACTTACATTTCCTCTGTAGTGTGCTCTCGGTCGGGTCGTCGGCGAAACGTATCTCGTACACGGTGGGCACCTCGACTTCGCCGTCGTGCGCGACCAACGCCTGGCTTGAGTAGTCTTCAGATACGGATTGGGCTATGATTTCCGCCATGATGGCCAACTTTTCGTTCGGATTGCGCTCTTTGGCTCGGATCAGATTGGATAGGCTTAGACCGACTGCGGACGCGTGCACGCGCGCGGGGCCCCCTGGGAAGCGTGACGTCAGACAGTGACAACGAAGGTACCGTTTCTTCCGTCACGTAATGGGCGTTTTACTGCAGCGGTGATTGCCACGTCTGTGCACCGAAAATTGAAGCACCACTCACGCTTGCACGCTTTTGTTCCATCGTTATGGTTGCATTAGCATGTTTATGTGACAACTCTTATCAAAAGGGAACGCGAGAGTCAGAGCGCGCACATGTACTTAATTTTTTTTCTCTCGGGGCTTTCTTGACTACTGACATGATTTCACACGGCATTGATTAGCTTACTAATAATAAACAATGAAGTAAACACGGTGCATGCACGGCCAAGTGAAAACGGCCATATTAGTGGAAATGTCATTATAAAATAGCCTTTCATTAGCTCGCGCCCTTGCAAACTGTTGAAATGCGCGGGCCATGTAGCATCGAGACGATTACAACTTTTTGGTGATAAATTTTGAGCAAAGCAGGTTGTATGTGAAGTGAAATGTAGTTTTTGAAGCTATGTGAAATAAAAGAAAAAGGAATCAAAGAAAAAAAAATCATTCCCCAGGTGAGGCTCGAACTCACAACCCCGGCATAACTCACAAGTACTGTCTTATAAGTACCGTGCGCTAACCAATTGCGCCACTGGGGAGATGCTGACCGGCTTTCTAAAAGCCGTTATGAACTTAGAGCCGCTATTGTTGAAGTGAATGTGCGGCCGTTTCATTCATTCTACAGCTTGCTCATGCTTTTAACTTCAAGTACTGGCCCGATTTTACAACCAATGTTTCAATATTTCCGGGAACGGAGTGCATAGTCTTCATACGTTCGACAAAGCAGGTCCTGGCTGGACGATTCTTACCGTTCTGGCGCTGTTTCCTGAAAGATTTTGCGCGCTATCTTTAACGCGCGACTTTTGTGCGAGTAAAATACATGTACACCTGGCTCCCTACCGACGGGAAATTGCAGCGAAGCGCGCATTTACACGCCATCCTTCGTCTTGGTTCCCTCGCTGGGTAAGTGTGACAAAAATGAGACAAGTTTCGCAGATTCCAAGCGCATGCAACACCGACGTCTGTCGACAACGATTCCCCATGCGATTACGGTAGTTCGGAATTACATTACTGCATCATAATGACGACGTGCAATGCAAACTCTAGGTGGCTTTCAATGCAGAGAAGCTAACCGAGCTAACCTTCACTTTTCGAGATATGCTTCTTATCTGTATTACCGATTTCTGGGCGCTGTAGTACCCAGTAGTACCGATTTCGCAGGGTTTACTTTCGACCACGGTGTAAGAAACATAATTTACACCGTCTTTCGACGAATCGCAATCGATGAAGTGACCCTGCGTCCCACGTGAACCCTCGATCACGAGTGAGCCTCGATTGGGATCGAATTTCTGGACCAATACCGGTGTCACACGCTCCACTGGTGGCGATTAAGCCCGACCAGAATCAAATCTCTCAACAGTGATTGGCACCTTTTCGAAGCTAGCGTAAATCAGCCAATTACGATAGAGAAATTCGATCCGGATCGGGCCCGATCGCGATTTAAAGTGATTGTGTGACACCAGTGCAAGATTGGCTCTCCATATATATATATATAAGCGCCAATCGAAAGCACAAATTCAGAGACTGCATTGATCAGAAAAAAAAAGATTCAGAGCTTTATTGCACATTTATGGTTGACAGCTTAACACCTACCCACTTATAATAATGCCTGTGTAATTGCAGCACTTTTGATGCCCGAGAGCATTAAAAAAAACTATATTGCTTCAAGCATATTACATATAGCGCTTCACATAATTGTTGACTCAAAGACATGGCAGTGCATATAGAACGGACAATTTGCAGTCCTTCGCAGAGTTATTTAACTCATTTATTACTTATGTAAATACCACTACTTCTGCCATTTGTGGGAATTCTAGGTATACCCGTACGACAATAATCAGTGTACACATAATTTTACACAAGAACATAATATCGCTGCAAGCACTTCCACCAAAAAGCCGCGATAGTTGGTCATGTGTGATCCAACACGACCGACTAGAGTGAAAATATTAGCTAGTGATCGTAAACGGGCTCAACGATATACCCAATGGATGTAATTCTTGCCACTCTTGCCAACTTCTGGCTGTGAATTGCAAAGTGAACAACACATATAGAAACACTGGTGATACTAGCTGCCGCAGCACTAAAAGATAGTTTCAGTCAAGGACAGGCTACACGTTCAATTACAGTTCCAAATCACACGATCATTATTTTTCTAGCATCAATTAGAGGGCCTATAGAGTAGAAAACTTGAAGAACTAAAACACTAAGTGCCTTCTGCGGAACAAGCAGAGCTGAACTGATGATGCTCAACTCAGCGATGCGGTGAAGCTCTCAGGACTTTCAGTATGACATTATGTCATACGTGCCATATGTGTTGCATATGTAATTCACAAGCACGCACAGCAATCACAAACGGTCTAGGGAAGTCTGACCTTGACATAGCAAACACGTGGACACAACAAATTATCAGCTATACCGAAGCAAAAGATTTCTCGCCAGTGTGAGCATGTAACGAGAATGTACTCAAAACAAATATCTGGTAGTGTTATGAAAGAGTATTTCCATACCAAATTTGAATTTGTTAGAATTGCTCTAATCTGTATACCTTTCATATAAAAATACCAAAAAGATCATAAAGCAGTGAACAAGCAAAGTAGTGAAAAAGAAACAACTGAACCTTTATTCTTCAACTCCCAGGTCTAGCAACACCACTCTTGTGCGAAACGCAACAAGTGCCCAAATAAGTGGGCCTCTGCGAGCAGCTACTAGGGTATAACAACCTCCTTAACCAACTAACATCCCTAACGAAACAACAGTGCAAACAGGTGTAGACAAAAAACAAAATGAAGCAACAGTCTGTGTAAGCACTGTTTCTTAGCTTATGTAGGTTCGTGTTATTCCTCCACTGCATTCTTTGTGTCAATGCTCTTAGCTCCGGAAAACAGTGCGATACTACGTCTCGGGGACGCTACGTCTCCTTGGCGGTCAGAAGTGCTTCGAGCTTGGCAGCGGTCGTGACGGGCATGGCACACTGGAAGTCCTGACACACGTATGCGGCGGGCTTGCCGTCGACGCAGGTGTAGCCGTCGAAATTTTCCAGCCGCTTGCGCAGCGGGTTCTCGGGGTCCTGGTCGGCTAGAATGACGGTGACGAAGGGCAAGAAGTGCCGTCGCAGGCACGACAACAGCTCCTTGGTGCCGGGATCGTCCCGGGGCCCGGCAATCACCACCTGCCAGAACCAGTCGTCATACGGTTACAGTGGTGCGCCAGCATGTTCGAAAAGCTCAGGCAGTGACTATGCATGATTGGTGAACACATCTGGCATTAGTGCACGTATACAGTTAAACCTCGGTACAATGAAGTCAGCATGATTGGCAATATGCTTCATTACATCAAAATTTCGTTCAATTGAATTAGATTTGTGATGAAATGTATAGTCACCAAAGGACTAATATTTACGTGGAAAGCACAACAACAATGTTCACATAACACAAAAGTACAGAAAAAGTAATTTCTACAACATAAAAAAATCAGTTTAGTTCAACGTGACATCATGCGACCATGATTTGATGGCACGCCAGCAAAGTCCTTTTAACACTGTGCCCATATACGCCCTGTGTAAAAGTGAAAGAAATCAGGCCCGATGCGCCGTGGTAATGTGGATTAAACTAAGCTATTGCACCTATTCTGTCGCCACAGCTTGTCATCAGAACCTGAGGTGTCACCCAGAGTGGTGCGATGCCGATGCTATCGTGTTGCCCGAACCAAGCCACATGCTTCCCACTCTGTCCGATGAACGCGCAGCATCAAAAACCATTGTATGCTACAAAAACTGTATTTTGTTTTGTGACATTGTGCACGCAATTAAGAATCGAGAAATATCAAACCTCATTTTAACGAACACGGATATAACGAATTATCGGTTATAACAAAGTAAATGAATAATAGTCCTGTCATGGCTAGTGTTACAAATAAAGGTTTATAACGAATATTCGGATATAACGAAGTTATTTTCGTGGCAGATGCGACTTTGTTATAATGAGGTTTGAGTGTACCTGTAACGCCATAACGGCACTGACCAGCACTCTAAAGTTTACATGCACATAAATATCCAATAAAGTGGACGAGAGGACGACCGCTGCCGTAGCTCAATTGGTAGAGTATCGGGCGAGTAATCCAAAGGTTGCGGGTTCAGCTCCTGCCGGCAGCAAGTTCTCTTTATTCGCTTCACTTTCTTCACATCTATATTATAATTACTACAATACAGTTAAAACAATACAAATAACATCCCCTATACTTTCTTTGGCTTCATTATCTATGAAGTGGATGCGCTTGAAAGACGAGAACGAAGAATAGACGGGACACACTGTGTGTCCCGTCTATTCTTCGTCCCCGTCTTTCATGCGCATCCACTTCATCGACATGCAGAACCAACTGGCCCAACTAAATGCACTGACAAACTTCATTATCTGTTGGTTTTCATTAAGGGTGTATCCTCTGTACGAAGCCATTTTCGTATCGAGACTTCATTATGACGTACGTGGACTTTAAACGTGGTGTACAAGGCACTCTATCATTCTAGCTTTTGGCAGGCAAATGCATGGTAGCGAATGAGCATATGGTTAAACCTTTTGATAACAAAGTCCCTCCAACAAGGAAATGGTTTCGTTATATCAGAAAATTCGTTATAATTGCATACATGTGACACTGTTTTAATGGCGGGGCTATCTGATTAGTATTTCGTTATACAGCGGACTCTCGGTAAATGGAAATCTCTTAAAACGGAAGTGTTGCTGAAACAGAACAACTGCCCCTAGTATGATTGGTTTCGCACTCGAATTCCACACCCCTGTTCATCTCTAGGCAAATGGAACTCCTGTTAAACGGAACACGTTTGCCTGGCCCGTTCAGGTTCCATTTATTGAGAGTCTACTGTAACCGTAATTGTTATGGGAAAAAACAGCGCGCAGACGGACGCGACAAAGATAGGCAACACAACACAAGCACCGAGTTTCAACTGGTGATTTATTAGAATATACAGGTTATTTAAACATACACGATATACATAATGATCATGCGCAGAGGGGCTGGCGAGGGAACACAACAATGCAAATAGAAATGAAAATGCCAGCTCCTCCGTGCATGTTTATTATGTATACCGTGTATGTTTAAATAACCTGTATATTTGAATAAATCACCAGTTGAGAGTCAGTACTTGAGTTGTGTTACCTGTCTTCGTCCCATCCATTTGTGCGCTGTTTTTTCTCATAATGTATCACCAACTCGCCCAACTTTCAGTGTTGCTTCAGCGTATTTGTTACCTTGAGGTACGACTGTGTACTCACCTCCTGAGGCCCTGCCTGTAGCCGCATCAGGCCGCACACCATCTCAGGCAGTGCAAGGGGCACCAGGATCATGCGCTGGCCATACACCGAGGCCAGCTTCTCGGCACGCTGGCGCAGCTCGTCGCGCTGCAGCAGCACCGACAGCCGCACCAGGTTGTTCAGCGACACTGAGTTGGAGCTCGGCTCCGCCCCATCTTGGTCTGCGCACCAGAGAATGCGTACCACCGGGGCCGTGTTGTCAAAAATTATTTGCACAACATACGAGCACAATCCAATGTTATGTGGGCACTTTCAACCAGAACAACTTGCATTTTAATGGTCGCAGCCCTTCACCCATAGCTATGCTGCAGTTCAAATGGTTGTAAAACATAACACTGTGTATTTTTAAAGGGCCCCTCACCAGGTTTGACAATTTTGAGCTGACGAGCGCAATCCATGCACTAGGCGTTCACCATTACGTCTGCCAAAATTTGCAACGCTACGCGCCGCGTAAATGGGTCAAATTTCAAGCTGAACGCTGCTTGCCCTTCTTCTCGCGTCCACGCGCCCAGAGAATGAGGGGATGACGTACATGAGAGAATGGCCCTACGTAGATGGTAGTGCTGTGACGTCGCTCCTCTACGTTGACGAGTGTGCTCTGACGTCGCCAACAGTAGCACGTGACACTGTGATAATTATTTGACACGAGGCGTAGTTTTTGTAATTTGTTGCTTGAATGTATGAATAAAACTTGAGAGCAATAATAAAACACACAAACAGAATGTGTGCGTTTTCTTTTTTTAATTTTTACTGCGAATCGCAGCGAGATTCGAGACTAATCTACCTCCGTTTCGCACGCGTTCGTGTTCTCGCGCTTTGCACATCGTGCAGACGCCACCCTTTACAACGAAACTAATTTTCTACTGCGTTCCAGCGCTTATTAGGCTCATTTATCCTCCCGCGTCTAACTAGATGTTCATGCGGCACACCGCTAGTCTCGCGTCCGTACAAATGTAGCAGCTTTCGTGCTCAGTAATAGGTTGAAAGCCAAGTGATCGGCGAGGGCGCATTCGGCATAACTTGCAGAGATGAAGCGCAAAGAACGCCGCCACAACACCGCTCGCGTCTCGGGGGCTCGGGCTGGTTCGGGCGCGTCATGCGCTCGTGACATTCTGTGCGCATGACGTGTTCATGCGTATGCGTTTTTGTGATCCTTCCGCTCGCGTGCCGAAGAGGGCAGGGAAGGAATTTGGCTTGCGAAGGCTACGCGGGGCGAGCGGCGAGGGTTTGCAGCTCGCCTCCTCGCATCATGGTTTCGCGCCGCTACAAATTATTGTTTTTCTCAGCTTCTAACCGACCGATTAGAAAAATTCTTGTGGCATAATGCTCTTTATTGGGCTCGCAACAACTTGCAATGTCTAACTAAAATTCGTTAGGTCACCTGGTGAGGGGCCCTTTAAAGACGATAGTCTTTCTTGGGATACTTGAACGCAGAAATTTTGGTCTGTCTGTCTGTCACAAGATTCAGCCACCCAACCAAAGTTTAAGCACTTGCTGAACGCCCAGCCATCTTGAATTGGTAGCTGCGCTCATACTTGTGAACATTGTCGATCAAAAAGCAAATATTACGCATATCTGAGGTGTAACATCAATACGTAAGTATTAGGTGGTGTGTTCCTTTACTAGAAAATACACAGATACGTAATTCTAAAGACCCTAGTGTTTTCTTAGGCTGCGCTGAAAATGCGACGCTATGCACAAAAAGCCCTCTGCCGACGATATGGTGCTGCCACTTGGCAGTGGCCCTGGGAACAGCATCACGGGTGGCCGCGGATGAGGCCAGGACACATGTAGTACATCCGGCAGAAGACTGTTGTCTTTCGACAACATTTGCAGCGAAGCACGCGGACACGCGGCCAATTTTTTTTCCCAGAAAACTCATAATGCAGTGGAAACGTAAAAAGCCCATTATATTTTTCAGTCATTGTTCATAATTGCACTTGGTGATGTCACATCCACTGCATGAACTGTACAAAATCCTCGCACTGTAAAGCTGCTGTTAGTGCCACACAATGAGCCTTCTCGAAAGCACCGCGGGGAATGGGCTAATGGCGGCAATTGAAGTGCACAGAACACCCTCTGGCAGCCAGCATTACGCACCGTCTTTAAGGCGCAGCACGACCGTGGGGTCTTTGCCATTGCTGAGGAAGTACCCCATGTCCTTGGTGTCCCAGAAGAGTTGGTCCTGCTTGTCCTGCAGCTCCTCGGCCCACATCAGGCAGGACACGTCAAAGGATGCTTCGTATACATCCAGCAGCGCTTGAATCAGGAAGGCATAGTCCTCCAACACTCCATCTATGGGCTGCGACCTGCAGAGAGAAAGCCGAGGGTTTGCTAAAGACCACAACTGCCACGATCCTCTGGGATCTGCGCACACAAACTAGTAACGTCGTTAAACTTGAGGAGAGCCAAAGAAAATGGCCACGTTTATTTTTAACTTATATACGAGCTGTAAACCTGCACTGTTTCTGCTAGGAGCCGCAAAACTTGGAAATCTTGAATCAAGGTGTTACAGAGGTAGACTGATGCTTTTATATTCCTTATATAATAAATTAGTGGGCATAGATACAAGTGCACACATTTTACCGACTACCCAATGCAACACCCGCTTGTACCGATTTAAATATGTTCAAAGGTGGTCATGAAGGACTAGCTTATTTAGGGGTTCATTTTTCCCATACACAGTTTCTGAGTGGAACATGTTAGCTGTAAACATTGTCATTTGCTAAATGGTGTCAACATTTCTCTGCACAGTTGCGCATCAGACCATATACATATAATTCCTCCGTATTGCTTCTACCCGTCAAAAAGTTACGTCCTTGTCATCTCGTGCAGTATTAGAGCAACACGATATTGAGTGTCCGGTTGTGTTGGTTCTTGTTCGCACTAGTTCGAGATGTCCACTCCTGTTAATGAAGGCTGACAGCACTTAAAAGTAAATAAAACTCTTTCAAGGGACACCAGAACGAGAAATAGATGACTTGGTCTATATTATTAATATGCCTTATTATACAATACTAACTGAAAAGCCACTCTCTCCTTATAAAGCGTGGTAAGTCAGAAAAGATGCGAAAATGGCAGATGGGTGGTGATGCTGCCTTGAAGTTGGTGCATCAGCTAGTCGTGACATCAGGGAATTCGAAGGCGTGTAGTTAAAAGCCCTGAAAGATTAACTACATTGCATCATAAATAAGCCACTGCGTCGTAAATAACGAGTATATGTCAAGGGCTGTCTGGGCTTCAAATGCACAAATACAAGGCTTGCAATTCGTGACAGTCACCCTGCCATTCCTATGCCGGGGGTTTCAGAGTCACATTACAAAAGTGCAAATTTCGTCTTCACGTTAATGCAATGCACTGTATAGGAGGTAAACTGGTCTTACAGAAGCAATTTCTAGGTCAGCATTACAAAAAAAAAAAAAAAAAAAAAAGTCCAGTTCATAATTTTGAGGAGAATCTGTAATGATGCAGTAAAGTAGAGTATACAAACTATCATAGCATAAAACTCTAACTGAGATGAAACATACACTTCAACATTGATTAGTTTTGAAAAGAAAAAGTGCATAGTTTGTATGAAGCTTAACATATTTGCTCACATGCTATGAACACTGCCTATTGCTGGTTATGCAATGCTATAACAATGCCAAGTCCTAGTCTTCCCGAGTCCCTGTATAAGTTACGCGCTCGTATTTCAAAGTATCATGAATCACCAACTCGCCCAATCAGCCATTTTAACAAATGCCATAAAGTAATGCCCGTCTACTGCTACAGCTCTATCTCTCTGCACTAAATGCTTCAAACACTGTGATTATAGGTGTGCGCACGGGCGGGGGAGGGGGGCGGCCACCCTCCTTAATCACCTAGGTGAGGGAGGGAGCAAAGTCTGACCCATACATTGACTTAATAGGGAGGGGGGGGCGCTGCGATAAACCTTTGCACCCCCTGAAGGGGAAGCCTACGCACGCCTATGACTGTGACAGCTGCCCTTCGGGAAATTCGCCACAATTTTTTTTCACTTGCTGTATTCAATATGCAACTAAGCAGAGATGTGTGACCTCGAGACGTGAAGAACAACTCACCCTTGCACCACAGAGCCATCTTCTCCTCGGTAAGCACTGCGGATGAGCGTCTTCTTCTTGGGGTCGTAGAGGTGCTTCTTGATGAACTCCACGCACTTGAGAGCCCGGTCCAGGTAGACCGGCTGGTTCAGCGTACGGGCCGCAATCGCAAAGCCGGATATCATGAGCCCTGTGAGTGAAGGGCAGAGTATCTAAACAAACTGATTGATTGATTGTCTGACTGATTTGATACGTTGAGTTGACCCATTGAATCGATCAATTGAGTGGTTGATTGAACTATTCATTTAAACTACTCTCACAGCCCAAAGGTGTTAAGGAGAAGAGTGGTAAAAGAATAGGTAAATAACAGATTTGAAATTGTAAGAAACCGGAATGAGAGCGACGGAACCAGGAAGGTGGTACCAGTCGACACTTCCCAGGTGAAAATGAGTAACTGGGAATCCAACTGGTTTCAAGTGGAATTACTGGGACCAACTAGTAATAGTTGTAAACTAACTAGGAGGCAACTGGTTCCAGCTGGGATCAAACTGGAACAATTTTCAGTAGATCTACAAGCAACTGGTCACAGTTGCAGGCCAACTGGCACGTCGTAGGAATGAAAGAGTTGCTAAACGAGTTCATATCACAAGCAGGCACTCCTACCTCAAAACTAGTCTGATCTACATGAAATGCAGACAGGAGAGAAATGAATTGCTTTCCTTCAAAACAAGGTTGCATCAAATTTGGTGAAACACATGCAGGCGGGAACATTTTGAGAAGCTTTCAAAGATCAGGCAGGCTCAAACTGGTCTTTGCCTGCATTACCCTAGCATGCCACGAGTAAGTGGAATTAATTAAATGAATGTCTGAATATTCAATGCCTTCATGTGCATTAACAACAGTGCACATGATGCCAGTTAGTGATGATGATAATTGTTATGATATCTTGGTGCAAGGGCAGCTAGGACCTAAGAGCCCCAGCACAAAAGTCTAATTTTTCTGCAGTTACAGGTAAAACATTTAAAATAGAACAGCACAAAGCTATAAAACCATGGTGTATGATTTTATTACTGATTGGTAAATACTTGGATGTAAGGTAAAATCAGAGATGTAACAGCACTAAGAAAAAACGGAATCATATACTGCACAATGGCTGTCTCAGTGCATTAGTTGCCATAATTTCCTAGTTACACCCAAAGAAGAAATCCCATTATGCTAATGCTTAGCTGGGTGAAGATGTCTAACACGCAAAAAATCAATGTCAATGATAATTCAATGAAACACAGTCGCTGCCAAAGAGCGAAGGAATGCAGTTGGATATTGCTACTACCCTAAAGACCTTTGTGCCCCACGCAGGTAACTTAAACATTGCCCTAGAGGGCCATTTGGGAATGGTTTGAATATCTGAAAATGTTGAACTGAAAGGTTCATGATGGTCAAGCGCTATAAAGAATGGAGACCTTTAAAGAACAAGGGACAAGGCGCTACTAGCAACTGAAAGTTTTATTTAGAGACAATGCCCCCTTATATACATAAAATAAATGTATGTCATCATTAAAAACCAGCGTTAACCACGCGGTCACAAAAGAAACAAACAAACAAGACATAAAAACCATGCATGCGTTCACACTGACAGAACAAAAACACTTCTTTTTACATTCTCTTTTACTTCTCTTTTTTTTATCTCTTGTTTGTTTGTTTCTATTGTGATCACGTGCTTAACGCTGGTTTTTAATGATCACGTACATTTATTTTATGTATATAAGGGGGCGTTGTTTCTTAGTAAAACTTTCAGTTGCTAGTAGCGCCTTGTCCTGTATTCTTCGAAAGTCTCCGTTCTTTACAGCGCTCCACCATCATGAACGTATACCAACATGCCCAAATGGTAGTCATTCAGAAAAGTTCACTTAAATTTCCAGAAGGCACAAGCTGAGTTGACTTCTACAAAGTCACTACTATGGCACTGTGAATACAATCAATATGAAACGTTTAAAAAAAATTTTCGCATTACAAATCTTGGAGCACGTTATTATCAGGAGCACAAGACTGGTGTTGTTGGTGACGGCAACAAAAGTAGTCAGCGTTCAGTTTCGAAGAAGCCTCAATGCCTTGGAGAACCCTAGTGTAGAAGTAACACAGCTCCTTTAAGCAAGATAGTTTGAGAACACCAAAGGCTGCGTGGTTGAATGACAGCGGAAAGTGCCCACATGGCACAACTACATACCCACATTCACATGATAAACCTGGCTAGCCCAATCATACACGAAGGCAGAGACGCCTACACCAAACATTCACATGAGAAAGAAGTGCGGATGAGACGTTGGGTGAACGTTTCCAGCTGCAGCACTGCACGCACTGCACTGGATGATGAAGTGAAGTCACACGCCATTGTCATGTGCCAGTGATGATCCAAGCAGCGTGTGTGCACTTAACCTCAACTCTCACTTGAAGTGCAGCTTTCTCAAGAAGAGAGCAAGCTCTCCTGTTTGAAATTTTTACTAGAGCTGTGCGAATAGCAAAATTTTGGGTGCGAAGCAAATTCGAATATTGAAGTGTGAGTGCGAATCGAATCGAATATTTTTCGAATATTTCTAGAATATTTTTCGAATACTTCGAAGCGAAATTGCAGAAAAAAAAGTTAGAGGAGATTCCTAAGCATATTCTTATGAGATAGCAACATGAAAGTGTTTCTTTTCGCTAGGTTGATGAAGCACTGGCGGGGTGGTGTTTCATGGTTGTCTTATGAAGAATGAGGCAATGTAGAGGCCGAATTTTATATATGTACATGATTTGGTGGAACCAAAGTGTTGCCGACAACACTTTACACGTGATAGGCAAAGATGCCATTTCCTCAGCCTCTCCTCCTCTTTCAATTTCTGTGGAAGCCCAACTGATGTGGTGCACAAGGGTGTGCTCCCTTCAAGTCCAGAGTTCCAAATCTGCCTCATAGACATCGATATATAAGAACATCTGAAATTTTGGATGCTAAAAAGCTTCGGCTTCCGATTTTTCGGACTTCCTGCCCGAATTTCAGGTCCAAAACAGCATAAATTGAGCCCCCACCTCTGCCACATCTTTCATCTCCATGTTGGAACCAGCATTTTCTTGAGTTAGTACGTGTGCGACCTCAGCGCAGCTTGAAAGGCAGCTTTGCCGCAATACGGGGGTGTGATGAGGTGAAGCATACTGAAAATCTAGGGACCACTTTCGATCTGACGTGTCTTGGCTAAGTTCGACTGTAACGGAGCTTGAAAGGCAGCTTTGCCGCAATACCGGGGTGGGATGAGGTGAAGCATACTGAAAATCTAGGGACCACTTTCAATCTGACGTGTCTTGGCAAAGTTCGACCGTAATGGAGCTTGAAAGGCAGCTTTGCCGCATTACCGGGGTGTGATGAGGTGAAGCATATTGAAAATCTGAAGGGGTCACTTTCAATGGGACATTGACTGTTTTTGGGAAGTTCGAATAGTTCGAATAGTAAAATTCCAGTGCGAATCGAATCGAATAGCAAACACTATTCGAAAAATATTCGAAATTTCGAATATTCGCACACCCCTAATTTTTACCATTTCTATGTGACAAAGCCATTTCATACTTGACAGACATGATAGCCACGACTTGATCCACCGAGTATGTTTGCAATGTCCTGAAACCTGTTTCACACCCTTGTAAGCCTTCATAATGATTCCTTTCTGTCTGTGCGATTAAAATTATGTAGCCATGTTTAATAAACCAAACTGAACAAGATTTGGTCTATCAAGTGAGCACAAAAACCAACACGATTCAAGTGATGGGATTATGGTGGCACTCGCCATTCCAGGAGGTGAGGAACTTGTCGTCCAAGTGTGGCTTGGGCCTCCGCAGGCGGGCCTCGAACAGTGTCTCCCTCGCCCGCTCCAACAAGGCGTCTAGCACGCCTACTTCGAGGCCGTAGCATGCGGCCACCGACTCCTTGGACTCGCGCACAATGAGCACGTTCTTCCTCTTGAGCTCGTCGTGAGGATCCTGCGCTTCCGGCAATAATCATCAAGGCACTACAACAGTGACGTGCATGCAGCATGGGCTGCAGTGCTGCGCAGACCTACACCACTCATTATGCGTTCGACAACGGGAGAATGGCCATACAGTTTTGCAATGCACGAATTACCATGAAGCACTACTTACAGATCCTCACACGCGGCTGTTATTTGCACATTATGAAAGTCAGAGTAGCCTGATCAGGGTAGTTTAGGAGGGGCTGATAACCCACAGTTGTGAGCACACACACCAACTCAGTACAAGTGGACTACTTAAATGACTGTAATCTCTAATCAAGATATTGTTACACACTAACGATTTTTTAGTCTGGCAACACCCCGTCTATTCCCACAGAAGACCTGTGCCCCCCCTCCCCCCATTTCCTAATGATGGACTTGGATATCAATAAATGAGGAAGGAGAAATTCTAAGTAAATTTAGGTTAACAAGGTGTTTAAAAAATTCTTAAAATTTTTTGCAGCAACAGTCTCAACACTAAAATGCCGAGTGGGTAAGAGACGTGACAGCAGAGGATCGATCACCTGCATGGGGTCGACGTTGCCGCTTTTCCGGATGTCGTAGTAGCGGCACACGATGTCGGCAACGGTCTTGGTCGGGCAACTGGGCAGCGGCTCCGTGAGCAGACGACTCACTTCGCTCTCCTCCCAGACGCAGAAGGCGCCTTCCCTCTTCTCCTTGTCCCCGTGTTCGGGGTACGAGTCGGCGTCCTCAGCGCTGTAGAAGCCGCCACTCTGCAAGTGCACAACCCTTCATTCCGGCTTCTCATTGACACACCATTTCACAATCACGCGGAAACGATCGGTACCACCAAAGAGATGCATATACCTGCAGAAACATAGCACTATGTGTGTGCTTCTGTGTCACTCATACATCCTGTGTCAGATGCGCTACGCCAATGGCAGTTAATAAATTGCACCAATAAGCCCTATGTGCAATCAAAGGCTACACAAACAATTTTGTAGAAATTATCCATGACAGAGCTTTACCTCTTCGATGGGGTGCCCTTCCCCTCTCTGCACTGCCAAATGGAAGCTTTTATTTAATCTTCCTCGTATTGAGCAAGTTCAAGGGGTACGGGGGTAAGTGAACCCTTAGACCTCCTCCCCTCCCCTCTGGACAACGATAATTGACAATGATTACAAACAGCCAAACACTTAACACTCCCACTCATGTTGCTCCTGCTCATTTCCCTCTATTTCCCTAATTAAGAACTCAAAGTGGTCATGTTGAGACGAGTGCTTAAATCGAGCTCAAATTGCTGAGAAAAAAGCTCTATTCGTTCTCTAACGAAGGCTTTCAAGTTCCAGGAGATATTCGTTATGTTGCAGGAATGCTGAGAACAGAGTAATTGCTATGCCAAATGCAAAAGAACTATTTTGACATGACAAGTGTTGAAAATGTGCACCAATAAAATACTTTAATTAAACGAGAGCCAGTCTCAACGTTTCAATGCGAACTTGTGTTACAACAGTCAATGCTTCTGCTAGTCAATATTTGCATAGCATGCAACTACTCCACCTGTATTCACAGGTTTTTATTTTTTTAATATGTCCACTGTACGCAACGTAAATAAATTTGATTCCCCGTAGCTGGACCATGCATTTGACTCAGCAAAGGACTGTCAGTTGGGCAAGCGGCCACGAGATGAAGCACTTTGGTTGCACGTACAGTCCGTGGACATTTTAAATAAGAACAAGTTAGAGCTAACTGGTGTGCGTTCTTTCGTTTTTGTTTTGCCAGTACCCGTAACAATGACATTATTTGCATTTTCATGCTTAGTGTGAGGCCCAAACAACCTTTGATAACCACATAACTATCGGTGCGAGATTGTGCTCTCGAGTTATCGTTTGCAGAAGCTTTTCCACAGTTCCTGTTTCTCATTTGCATGTCATTTGTCCACGACTGTACAAGCATTTGTGAAAGAGAAAAAAATTATCTATCCATCTGTAGCACAAAGCCACGCAAGGTAGACCCATCAAGCTTTTTCAAAAGGAAAACTTTGTGGTTAGATAAAAAGTTTGTCCTGATCTGGGAATTAAACCAAGACCAAAGCCAGACCAGAACAGTCAGTCACTCCACCATCAGAGCTAGCTGAAAGGCTAGCAGCCTATAGAGAAAGGGCGATTTAATCAGACTCAAAGCACACAAAATCTGTAGCTATTCTTTTTTTTTTTTGTGTGTGTGTGTGTGTGGCTTTGTGCTACAAGAATGTGTAATGATACATAACATTAACTTTAATTTCCGCAAGAGTGCAAACCTCCCAGTGGTGAGCGAGGCTAGACCCCTGCGCTCGTGCACCTGTTAGCCAGCCATCAAAGCGCAAGAGATAACTACAAAGAATGAAAAAAAAAACATAGATGGGGAGGTACAGATACACACAGGGAAGGAGAAAAAAGGGGCTAACAATTTTTCTTATTTCACGTGCCTTTCCTTTCGTGACATTGCGAACTTTTACATAAATGATCTGCCATTATCAAAGTAGGTGCATTCATTCACCCTTCCAATGCAGTCAGCTAGCCTCCCGGCTAGCTCACATGGTGAAGTGATCGCCCTGGAAAGGCATTGGTCCCAGTTTCAAAAACTGGACTGGGACAAATCATTAGTCATCTAGGAAACTTCATTTATAAGAAATCCATATGTACTGGTTTCCACATGTGTGGATTTCCGTACGTATGAACCTCTGTAGATGTGGGTTATCTGTACATGCAGATTTCCGCAAGTATGAATTTCTGTGTGTATGAATTTCCCTATGTATGGATTTCCGTATGTACAAATTTCGCTATGTATGGATTCCCACATGTATGGATTTCCTTAGTATTTTCGTGCTACAAACTGGGTGGATGACGTTTCCCTTTCACGAGCACTCCACTGCTTTAATTGCGAAATTCAGCAGAACTGGTTTGCCGTTTAGCAGCACTCATACGGCAAGCTTCTTCTCTACCTTGAATCGAACTTGATCATTTCCTGACTGTTTCTCTAAAAGGCGAGGAGAGTCACATGACCCACCGGGTGGCTGAGATCCCGCTCGACGTAGCACAGGATGTCGCGTGCAACGTCAGCCAGCCGCCGGTCGTGGGTCACCTGGTAGGCCTCACTGTAGGTGCGGGTCAGCTGAGCTTGATCGTACAGCATCTTCTCAAAGTGGGGCACGTGCCATTTGCCGTCCGTCGCGTAGCGATGAAAACCCTGCATGATCAAAAACACAATTTCAAGACAGTCAGCTTCCTGGTGGCCAAGGCCATAAGCACACCTGGGAACTTGTGAACGTTAAGTTTTTAAAAATCCAGTGGATGTGACATCAAGACAGCAAGCACATTATAAAAAAAAAAAGGTTACACCTCTGTAGGCATCTCTCTGTCACGCAACTATAGTCATCATCTAGCTTGCTTGCATTTCCTGTTTTGGAAACTCTGTGTGTGCAACTCTCCCATCAACAATGTATGTCATATTGATAGCACACACACCGTTCACGAACCTGAAAGGGGCGGGCACGCATAGCTAAAGCAAGGAATTCAACGTAAAATAGATTACGATTGTTGCTGTGTTACAGATGTAAGAGTGCCACGATTATTAGGGGGAATTCTATATGTCGTTTGCCTCAAGTATAATAATTATGAGAACTAACAGACAATAACGCCAAGGAAAGTATAACGCCAAGGTCTCGTTCTGGCAGACTTGATGCCTTCAGGTAGTATGCGAGGGATTATTGGTCAGCTGCCAGCTCGTAAAAAGATCACGTGCTACGTGACGCCATAAAGGCAGAAAAAGAGTGTTCCACACTCGCCGCCATGGCTGCGATTGGCGCTGACTAACACTCCAAGGTTTAAATGCACATATATACCCCTTAAAGTGGACGGGACGATGACCGCCGCCGTAGCTCAGTGGTAGAGCATCGGACGCGTTATTCGAAGGTCGCAGGTTCGGTCCCTGCCGGCGGCAGGTTATCTTTTCGTCCACTTTACTTTCTTCACATTTATATTCTAAATACTACACATAACACCCCCTATACTTTCCTTGGCGTTATTGTCTGTTAGTTCTCATAATTATTGTGTCTAACAATGAAAACGAGCCCTTAAGAATCATCTTCTTTCCTTGCCTCAAGTATAGGCTTTTTTCCCCAAGCAGAATTTGTACTTCATGAAACTCTGTGCAATCTTTGCGTGGTCGTAGAACGAGACCAAATTTGTGATGTTAAAAGAAAATTTGGGAAAGCGGGTAACGTATACGTTATGTTGTCACTGCAACGTCACTCAACCTTAGTACGTACAACATTTGAGATGAATAGGTGACAGTATTTGTCGATGGCTGACAAAAATATTTAAGTCCCAAGCAGATTAAAAGATGCACCTCTTATCATCATTAATTGCGTGTTTAAGACAATCCACGACTTGTGCTCCTTGCAAACCACATATGGTCAGGATGTTCAAGGATGCTCTCTTAATTAACATTCTCATTCGAGGAGAGTTGTGTGCAGAATGCAAGGAGCACGAGTAAAGATGAAGACATGGCCTTTCTGTTTTTCATCTTCTGTGAGCTGAAGTCACAGACAATCACTATAAATAAGCCCAAATATAACCCCTGCTGAAAAAGCACACTGCCAAGCATCACAGACAATGCAGCCCAGCAACTTGATTGATTGATTGATTGATTGATTGAGTGAGTGATTGATTGATTGATTGATTGATTTATTGATTGATTTATTGATTGATTGATTGATTGATTGATTGATTGATTGATTGATTGATTGATTGATTGATTGATTGATTGATTGAAATCGCCACAATAAGCCCAGCCCGGGCCTGAGAGTTAAAGAATGCTCGAGCAAAGCATGCACTTACCTTGCCGATGTGGTCGTGGATGCCACCCTGCGCCATCATGTGCAGTGTGTGAACGGTCATTTCAAGCGCTTTGTCCACCGCTGTCTTTGCTTCTGGTGGAGGATCCCCCTGAAGCAACACGGCGCGGTACCGCAACAGGAAGTTGAGGTTGACGCACTGGGGGAACTTGGGGGCACGCCCAAAGCCCCCCATGGTGACGTCGTACGATCGCTCTAGCTGCCGGTAGCAGGTGGTGGCGACATCCGGTGCGAACGGGCACTTTTGGTTTGCCTCGCTGCCTCTAGGGGAGGTGGGCACGCCATCCCCACCGAACACACGCACATCGGACGTCTGCTCCAGGATCTGGAAGATGCGTGTGCCCTGGTCGAGGAGCTTAGTCCGGTTCTTCCGCCACTGCAAGAAGATGTGAATGCCGTGGCTGTAGCTTTATGATGTTGGTAACATTGCCTGGTTCTGATTATGACATCCCCAAATGGAATAAAGAGCAGCCACAGCAGTTGGTTGTTTTCTTTTAGTTCAGTCAAACTGCGTCACAGTGTATCATTGCTCCCACAATGTAACATTTCCTGCATTTGTATGCACAGTAGCAGAATGAACAATGCTGTAAGCAGCTGTCTGTTTCCCAAGTGGTACCACAAGCAGCCCTGTCACCTTGTACAGGAGAACCTCGATAACTTGAGGATTCTCTTAATTCAAAGGGGTGTAGAATTCGAACTGCACGGCTGGCCCTGGCAGATTTCATGTATTTAAGGAAGAAACATGCACATATTTGAACTCCAAACACTGCCCAATGGTTACATGTATTGAAAGAATGTTTACACATACCTACCAACTTTCAGAAAAGAAGCTGCATCACATCCATGCTTCTTCCATGCGTCATCCATGCATCATGCTTCTTGCACCATCCATCTCCTTACAGAGAAAACGACACCACCATAACTAGGTGCACGGGAAGACAGTGTGCACATAGCTACCAGCTGTTTTGGCACTCCAGATTTTGTACACGCCACAGATTACTTGCAAGATAAAGGATGTTTCAGTAGGACGGAATACTGAGCGAGCTGGTGCAGATTTATCGTGACTAACAGCGTGAAAAGCTTCTAGCCTTCATCTCTGTCTTTAGCGCAGTTAGCCACGATGAAAGGATGTTTCACATGCTGTGATTGCATTGAAAGATATCATTCCATTTGCTCCATTCAGTCAGTTTGCTCCCGCCACTAATGGTGATTTCACTTCACATGGGCTACCATTTTTTCCTCTGCTACTCACGTAGCACGCGTGATTGCTTGCTGCCGTTCATTTTTTTGTGGCAGACAATGGATAATTTTTCAAATGTAATGGAAAAATCTGTGTTATGACATTGTGAACTTTTGATCAACGGTAGCGAAGAGCACATGTTTTGCAATTTGAAAGCACTCTCCAATCTAAATTTGTTTCAATGTGTGCAACAGCGGCCATAACCAAAACAAACAGTTGGTGCAATTTTGACAGTTCGGCCTGCTCAGAGCAATTTTGACGGGTCCCGGCCCAAAAAGCACTCCGATTGCTGCGAACAGAGCAAAGCGTTTCTATAGTGTTGGTCACTCACCGCTAACCATTGCAATGAGAGTGATCAGCTGTTTTGCCGCTGGCAGCGAATTTCACTCCATTTACAATTTTGCTGTGTCTTAGCATCAAAATTGCTGTGTTTTAGCACCATGTGAAATGGCCTGAAGAGCCAGCTGCCAATGCATTCAGCTGCTATAACAATCGCTGTGTGGAACACACAAACATGTCTGGGTTGACTTGCCCTCTCCTGCAACACCTCCTGCAACTCGTCATTTCATGGTAATCTGGCTTACCCCTCTTGTCTGCTCATTTTTCTACTGTGCACTTGCCTATGGCGAGGGGAGCCCCGTTGACCCCATCACGAGCAGACACGGTCTTCGCCACTTGGTCAGTGCAGATTGATGATGATGATATGTGTTGTTTTGTGGCGCAAGGGCCAATGATGGCCAAAGAGCGCCAAAAGGTATTTGATGTGTAGGAGATGATGCGGTCAATGACAATGGCAGTGTGTAACGTTGGCTGTATATGGGCCTAAAACGTTTGCTGTAAAGTGCGTAAGACATGAATAGCTGTTAAAAGAATGTTATGATTTCTGAGACATACAATGAGTGTGCTGGTATGGTATGCATAAGTGAACTTATCAAAGGAGATTCGTATGAAGGTAGCACTTCATACCTCGTCAGGGTCCTTGGAGACAAGGGCGACGAGTACGTGCTATAAGGTGTACAATCATCGCAGCAGCGGCCTCTCAAGGTAGGCCGTGCTACGTATTTTTAGGATTAATAATATGCAGTGTGGTAGTTCTGTCAACAAAATTCAGGACTGTGTCTGTGTCAAATATTGGATCTCTTCCGAGGAACATTGCTGGGTGCAAGGGAATGTTTTCTCGGTAAGCCTGCTGAAAATACTTTTTTCTTTCAGCTTCACCTTGCCGACACTCTAGGAGAGCGTGAAGAACTGTAAGCTCTTGACCACATTTATTGCAGGTGGGAGGGTCCTCACCAGTCAGCAAGTAGTTATGGGTAGTATAGGTATGACCTATTCTTAAGCGGCAGATCAAGACCTCACGTCTACGGGACTTCGTCGTTGATGGCCAGTTACCTAAATAGGGTTTAATTAGGTGAAGTTTGTTTGATGTTTCTCTGTCCCACACGTTCTGCCAACAGCTTCTAAGTTTACTGCGAAGGAGTGGTTTCAAATCTGTAACAGGCACCGCTAAGGAAGTGTTGCCACCTTTCATCCCTGTTGATGTAGCAAGTTCGTCGGCAAGGACGTTTCCTTCAATCCCCCTGTGACCCGGCACCCAACACAGAGTGACGCGCTGGTTTACCACGTACATGCCGCATAAAACAGAGTACAGATTGTGAACTACTGCATTTTTGTGCTTTTGGACTTTTACTAAGGCTTTAACTACGCTTAGAGAGTCAGTAAATATTACTGCCTTTTTTAACTCAAGGCTTTTTATGTGCCTTGCGGCAGTTAAAAGAGCGAAGGCCTCTGCTGTAAAGATGCTCGTTTCCGGGTGCATAACTCCCGATTGTGAATATGACGGGCCAATCGCTGCATATGCTACACCGGCATGCGACTTGGACGCGTCAGTGTAAAATGCTGGGCAAGCATATTTCTCTTTAAGTTCAAGGAAATGCATGTGGATATGCGCCTCTGGGGCATGTTTCGAAACTTCGACAAATGTCATATCGCAGTCTATCTCTTGCCATGACCAGGGCGGTAGAGGGTTCGCTGGTGCCATTAGCGCATGCGTAAAAAGTGGGACATCCATGTCTTCACAGAACCTCCTCACGCGCAATGAGAAGGGCTCTCTAGCTGTAGTGCGGTTATGAAAAAGGGCCGCGCATGCAGTGTCATTAATGACAGAGCGATAAGGATGATATATATTTGCATTCACCTTCCAAAAGTATGCAACGCTAAGGTATTGCCTCTGGAAATTGAGTGACCATTCGTTGGATTCAACATAGAGACTTTGGACAGGACTAGTCCTAAAAGCACCGGTGGCAAGGCGGATGCCCAGATGATGGACCGGATCTAATACCTTCAGGGCGCTTGGTGCCGCAGAGGCATACACAATGCTACCGTAGTCCAAACGTGATCTTACAAGGCTTTTGTGTAGATTCAGTAGACACTTTCTGTCACTGCCCCATGTCGTGTGTGAAAGTATTTTGATTATATTCATAGTTTTTAGACATTTAGCTTTAAGGTACTTAATGTGGGGAAGGAAGGTGAGTTTTGAGTCTAGTATTAGACCTAAAAATTTGTGTTCTGTGCTCACAGGTAGTAACTGCCCGTAAAGCTCAATGTGAGGCTCTGGAACTAGTCCCCTCTTCCTTGTAAAAAGGATGCAAGAGCTTTTCTGGGGGTTCAGCTTAAACCCGTTTTGATTAGCCCATTTTGAGACTTTATTGAGGCCCAGTTGGATATGTCGTTCACAGATAGCGATATTACATGACTTAAACGCTATTTGCACATCATCCACATATATGGAATAAAACATGTTATGTGGGATAAAATTGCGCAGGGAGTTCATTTTTACAATAAAGAGCGTACAACTTAGTACTCCACCTTGTGGTACCCCAGTCTCCTGCACATATGGCTTAGATAACACGTTGCCAATTCTTACTCTGAACGTACGGTTGCTTAAGTAGCTTTCGATAACGTTTAACATATTACCACGGATACCAATTGCCGACAGGTCCTGCAGAATTCGGAAGCGCCACGTGGTGTCATATGCCTTTTCGAGGTCAAGGAACACTGCCAAGAAGTACTGCTTATGAACAAATGCATCGCGTATGTTATCCTCAATGCGAACAAGGTGGTCGGTTGTTGAACGACTCTCTCTGAAGCCACACTGGTGTGGATCAAGCAGATTGTTCGATTCAAGATAATGCAACAGACGGCGATTTATCATTTTTTCAAATAGCTTGCATAAGCAACTGGTGAGCGCTATCGGGCGGTAGCTTGTTAGTACAGATGGGTCTTTGCCCTGTTTTAAAATGGGGACAATGATAGCCTCTTTCCATGCGGCAGGAAGATATCCGGTGGCCCAAATATTGTTAAGTAGCGCAAGCAGTGTCATCTGAGTGTCTGCATGGAGGTTTTTAATCATGTCGTATATGACTCTGTCAGCTCCCGGTGCTGAGCTTTTGCATGTATTTAATGCAGCTCTCAGCTCGGCCATGTTAAAAGGACGGTTATATGGCTCATTTTGCTGGCAGTTGCGGTTGAGTGCCTTGCATTCCTCGGTTTCTTTGTATTTTCGGAATGATTCGGTGTAGTGCATGGAACTAGAAATGCTCTCAAAATGAGCACCAAGGGCATCTGCCTGCTCTTCCAAACTGTTTCCTTGCTCATCTACCAAGGGCAACGGATAAGTTTCCTGTCCCTTCAGCCTTCTCAGCCCATTCCATACCTTTCTTTCCTGTGTATACGAATTTATGCCAGAGATAAATTTCTCCCAGCTTTGTCTCCTGGCTTGCCGTCGGGTACGTCTTCCTTGTGATTTAGCGTGTTTAAATTCAACGAGATTTTCAGCGTTCGGATAACGGCGTAGTATGCCCCAAGCCTTATTTTGCTTCTTTCGCGCCTTTCTGCAGTCTTCATTCCACCAGGGAACACGTCTTTTGGATGAATAACCATTTGTTTCGGGGATGAACATTTGTGCAGAGTCAATGATAAAAGCAGTAAAATAGGTGACTGCGTCATCTATGTTTAAATTCTTCAAGAAATCTTGAGACAAGCGAGATGATTCCTTAAAACCCTTCCAGTCAGCCGACGCTAGCTTCCATCGAGGAAACTGTGGCAGAGAGCTTTGTTCCTCCCTTAATTTTAACACTGCAGGGAAGTGGTCACTTCCATACGGATTTCTGATCACATCCCATTCTAGATGTGGAAAAAGTGTTGCAGAACCAATTGTCAAGTCTATTGAGGAGTAAGAGTTATGCTGCGTACTGTAGTAGGTCGGTTCCTTTTTATTAAAGAGACAGGCACCGGAACTAACTAGGAAGTTTTCTATCAATCTGCCTCTTCCGTCGCAGCGGGAGTCTCCCCACAGGCTGTTGTGGGCGTTAAAGTCACCGGCTAGAATGTACGGTTCCGGAAGCTGGTTAATTAAACTGTAAAATTCTGTCTTGCTCACTTGACAGTTTTGGTGGGAGATATATTGAACAGATAGTAATTAATCGATTGAAGAGAATCCCTCGTATTGAGACTGCTTCAAGCTCGGTTTGAAGTGTGATCTGTTGGCAGGCAACAGACCTGTCTACAATAATCGCCACCCCACCGGACGAGGCATTAGCATTGTCACGGTCTTTGCGGAAAATAGCGAACTGTCGTAGAAAGTTAAATTGTTTCGGATTTAGATGTGTCTCCTGGACACAGAACACCTTAGGCTTATGGTTGCAGAGTAGTTCAGTTATGTCATCGAGATTGTGAATAAGTCCTCTCACGTTCCATTGCATTATCTGTGTGACCATGATGACAGAATAAAGGAGGGTGTTCTGCGTCTACTGGAGAACATTGGGTTATCAAGAGTCCTTTTCTGGACACTGGATTTTCTGCTTCCCTTTCGGGGCGCGCTCGATAGAGCTGCGCCGGTCTTTAGGCACCAGAGGTGCCGGTGTTGTGTCCATTGCCTCCCGCGAGGCGCTGGACGCCCGCGCACGCAGGCTGACAGTCCGTGCTTCAGACCTAGCCTCGCGAGGCGTGGTCTTGAGGCCCGACGAACCTGGAGTCGCGGGACTCTGTGACTGAGTCGGTGGAGCAGCCTTAGCTACTGCCACCACGGGGGCGGGCGCCACAGCCAGCGGCTCGCTACAGGCGGGTCGTGGGAGTGACGCAGGCTGGTTCGACGCTGCCCCCTTACGCGCCGCATCAGCAAAGCTTCCTTTATGAAAATGGAGCACCTTCTTCTGGCATCTTTATACGATATGTTTTCTCTTATTTTCAAGGTGATTATTTCTTTTTCTTTCTTCCAGGTTTCACAGGATCGAGAATATGCAGGATGATCGCCATCACAGTTTATGCAGTGGGCTTTGCCAGAGCAGTTTCCGAAGAGTGGTCTTTCTCTCCACACTTTGCACAGGTAAGGTGGCCTCGACAGCTTTGAGAGCCGTGGCCATACTTCTGACATTTGAAGCATCGGCGCGGGTTTGGAATATAGGGTCTTACTCGGGTTTTTGTGTAGCCCGTTTCGAGGGTTTCTGGCAGGGTGCTTGAGGCAAAAGTTATGATTAGATGCTTTGTTGGTATTTCGGTGTTCTCTCGTCTGATCTTTATTCTTTCTACAGTGATGACATTCTGGTCCTTCCAACCATCCAAAAGCTCTGCTTCTGAAAGTTCCAGCAAGTCAGTTTCAGAGACTACGCCTCGGACAGTGTTCAAAGATCGGTGGGGCGTTACTGTTACTGATGTGTCAGCAAAAGCTCTAATGTTAGCAAGTTTTTCATATTGTGCCTTGTCACACAGCTCGAGAAGGAGGTCGCCGCTTGCCATTTTGCTCGCTTTATATCCCGGTCCGATTGTTTGTGTCAGTGAATTCGCCACGAGGAATGGAGAAATCGCTCTTACTGGCTTCTCAGGTCTGTTGCTATGTATAACATGATAGCGGGGGAAAGACGATTTCTGCTTGAAAAGGAAGTTGACAGAGGCTTCGGTGCGCGCCCGCTTTGTGGCGGTGCGATCAGCTAGCAAGGGAAACGCTTTATGCATGACATGTATATTTCTTTCGGCAACGATGGCGGCCACCCACCACGGAGCCCAACTAGGGGACGGTACGAGTTTAGGATTACTTGCACGCGTCAGCCGTACATCATTGCTATAACCTAATGCGTCTAGACCAAGGTTGGCTATTTGCACAAGGTTAACCCTTGCCGCCAGGAAAAACGGAAGTTAATTGAAGAGAGGAGAGGACAGGAAAGATGAACAGTGAGAGAGAAAGACGAAGATGTGGGAGAGAGATAGGAAAAGGCGACTGCCGATTTCCCCTGGGTGGGTCAGCCCAGGGGTGCCGTCTACGTGAAGCCGGGGCCAAAGGGGTGTGTTTCCTCTGCCGGGGGGCCTTAAAGGTCCAATCACCCGGCGTCAGCTCAACCCCCAGGATCCCCTTTTCCCCGGACACGGCACAGCCACGCACGGCTAGGCGTGGGAGGGGTCGAAGCCCCCCGTTAGCTCGGGTCCGTGGTGTCGCTACACACCAAACGCCTGTTTCCAGACGCCCCTGCGGGGTCAGTGCAGATTCTGGATGCCAACTCTGTGCGTTGGTTCAAATTTCTTCCATTCTTTCATTCCTTTCTTCCATTCTCATATTCCCCTCACTCCTTTCCCTGTGTGCTGTGCTCCAATGCAGGCTGCGAAAGACCAGCTAAGCCTTTCCTTCTCCCAACAATAAATCTTTTAAATCCGCATAGGTCAGCAAACTCACTCATGAGTCTACTCACTTGGACACAGATTTAGCAATGAGTCTGAGTGAGTCCGGGTGAGTAATATACTAGAGAGTTTGAGTCCGAGTGAGTTTGGTTGAGAAAAATTTTGGTGAGTCTGAGTCCAAGTGAGCCCTCAGAGTGAGCTCCAGTTTTTTTTTGCCGACCTATGCATCCACAAGGTGCAATGTGCATGCTCCCCTGCAAACAACGACCACTCCCATAGCTTGTTGCCGCATGCATCGTGATCCAGTTACCTCTAATCAAAAACCCCTACCTCCTACAGAAATGAAAAGAAAATGCCCATGCATATTTTATCTAGCTGCTGTGACAATGCGTGCAAAGACAGCACAAGCAGTACTGGTGCGGTAACGCTACTCAGGTCACTGGGCATGCTATTTAAAGACACTCGCATTTGTTTGAACTCCATTTTATTTGAACAGATTTCTGGCCCCTGTCGGATTCTAATTAACGAGGTTCCACTGTGCAATTGTCAATATCAAATAACGAGGCAGTCACCGAGCAAGGTGCTGGCTCGGGCTAGCTTGTAATGAATATCCTTGGTTTCTTTTAGTGCAGGATCTACGATGACAACACACACAGAGGCACGAAAGGCGCTAGCACTAACTTGCAACTAACATTAAATAACAGGCGCTTTCACAGACAAAGAGAAAAAGAAGGAAAATAACGAATGATTATGAGCGCATGAACTTGCAGTCTCCTCCCTTATCAGCAAAATTGGTTGTCTTGATGGCAGCTGCTAAAAGGTGCTTCGATAACGTACCTGTGCTGGTATACCATCAAACTGTTAGTGCTGTTCTTTCATTTTCTTTTTTCTGTATATATTCAAAGACAACCAGTGGACAGTAAGAGCAAAATAATGTTTACCAAGGGTTCGGATAGGCAGTCGAGGGAGAGAACCGAATGGAGTGATGAAATTAAGAAGTTCGCAGGGATAAAATGGAATCAGCTTGCACAGGATAGGCTATAAACTGGAGATCATTGGGAGAGGCCTTCATCTTGCAGTGAACAGAAACGGATCGAGAATGATGATTCCACGCTACTGGCACTAAACATTCCTTGCCCGTACAAATTCCTCCCAACCGCGCATTGCAAGTACAGATTTTTGTCGCACCTGCTCGGCAAGGCTGGTGAGCAGGGTCTTGAAGCCGGGTTGGCCGTGGTACCGGTCATCGGGAGGAAAGTAGGTGCCACCGACCACTGGCTTCAGGTCGGGCGTGAGCCATATGCTCATGGGCCACCCGCCGCCTCCAGACGTGGCCTGCAGAAAACAAACGTTCGTGCCTCAAGTAACTGCGTCAAAGGGACAGAAGAGTGAACAGAAATGCAGACATAACACCAAATCTCAATTAACAAAAACTCGTAGGGTCCCTTATGGATTCCCCGTAAGACGACTGAAAGGCAAAAGCCAACTGCCTCCACAATCAGCCCACCTTCAACCAAGCAACAATGTCCTGTGATGATGTCATCATGTGACATCACAGTGATGTCATGACGACGTCATCACATGACGATTATTTTTTGCATCACTCGTGTTGATGCCAACGGTCAATTTTCACGCTTGATGAGGCATCTGAGGCTTTCATCTTAATAAATGACACATGCTTAAGAGTTCTGGAGACTCTGTTGCATACCTTTGGTACACCAAAGGGTGACACCTCACAAGCACCAAGGTTTTGAAATGATACTTCAATCTGTTCCTTTGTTTATCTCAAAACGATGGGCCCAGTGTTAGTGTCATCATGAAAGCAGGTAAGGCACACAAACATGGACACCAGAGAAGAGAACAAGGCAACGTTCCTAAGGTTCGTACTAACTGTGGTAAATCATCTTCTCTCTTCTGTACCATCTCCATATGGAATAATTTGCCCATTTCACTAAAACTCATTAAAAGAGCACCTGTTAAATAGTTGATCTGTCTTTTTTTGTGTTGCTTTACACTCTACTTATTATTTGTTTTTTGATTCCATGCCTTTTTGTTTATCATTCTGCTTTGTGTATTGTTTGTTTCTGCGATTCTAACAGCTGCTTATCCTTGTTTTATTTATGTGTAATCATCACCGAGGGTCCCGTTGCAGTCGTGTACTTTGGGACCCTTGTCTGTATATTTTACTCCCTGTAACATCCTTTTATATCATGATAATAAGCTGATTGATTGATTGATTGATTGGATTGATTGATTGATTGATTGATTGATTGATTGATTGATTGATTGATTGATTGATTGATTGATTGATTGATTGATTGATTGATTGATTGTGTTACATCTGTACTGCCACTTGTGGCTGCCGACGATTTATTTTATGCAAGGAAACATGAACACAATAAAAAACGGAGCTTAGGCGTTGGAGTCACAAAATGGCTAACGTTCGACACCAGAATGACGCTCGTGCCACAGCGCCAGTGTAGTCGCGCGCGCACTTCGTTGTCGTTGTCTCCATAGCGGTCTGGAGGCCGCCTAACCTCTGGTGGTTGCAGTTGCCGGGTGGTTCCTGCTTGTGACGTCGAGGTCGACGGTTGCGAGGGAGTCTTGTCTTGCATGTTGAGCGAGTCAGGCCGTTGATCAGCAGAACTCGACGGCGTCTCTTCTGACGTTGTGTCCGAGAAATCATCTGCTACGCTCCAATCTGTCGGTGATTGGATTGTGTGTCCGGTCTGGCTCGTTTTCCTCATGTGGTTGAGATGACGCCGAACCTTTCCGTGGTTGCTTTTTACAAGCCAGGATCGTGGTCCGACGCGGCGCAGTATTTCGCCTTCAATCCAATCTGGCTTTTTCAAAAACTGTCGGATGAGCACTTTCTCTCCTACTGCGAAACGACGGGATTTCGTCAATGTCTCCTGTCTCTCAGGGATGTGTATTTCCGTCTCCCGTTTGAGAAGATCGAGAGGACATACAAGCTCTCGTCCAAACATTGCTTTCGCAGGCGACATTCCTGTAGCAGTGTGGATGGTCGTGTGCTGCCTATACAGGAATCTTGCAAGTCGACACTGTATGGACCAGTCTGTATCCTTCAGGAGTGCTCTTTTCAGCTCTGCCACATAGCGTTCTGCCTGGCCGTTTGTGGCAGGATGGTAAGCTGGTGATGTTGTAGCCTGTATGCCATTTGCCGTATAGAACTGCCTTATCTCGTTCGAAATAAAGGCTTTTCCATTGTCGGAGACGACCTTTCGGGGAATGCCAAACGTAGCAAAGATGCTTCGTAGCACATCGATGACAACCGCGGATGTTGCTTGCGTCACGTGCCGGACTTCCACCCACTTTGTGTGTGCATCCACAACAACCAAGTAGGTGCGCCCGAGTTGTGGCCCCGCGAAGTCAACGTGCACCGTGTGCCATGGTGTCTTGGGACGGTCCCAGGAGGGAATAGGAGCTTTGGGTGGGCTCTTCTGCGTTGAAAGGCATTCACGGCACTGTCGCACCGTTTCTTCGATCATCTTGTCGATTCCGGGCCACCATACGTAGCTCCTTGCGCACTTCTTCATGGCTACCATGCCTCGGTGACCAGCGTGCAGAAGTGCCAGAACGTGGGATCGTGCTGAGCTCGGTATGATCACCCGTGATCCAAGCGTGAGGCACTCGCGGTGAAATGCTAGTGCGATCGCTCGTCGTCGGTAAGGAGTGAACTAATCTCCAGTGAGTTTCTCCACTGTGCCATCCTGCACTGCCTTGTACAACCTGTGGGGGAGCACGCGCGCCCATTTCCTTTCCTTAAGGCTGGCGCGATCGCGAACTGACGGCGGGAGCCAGGGAACCACTAGGAGAGGAGCACCGTCGCCCTTTCCGAACAACCCCTTCTTTCCCGCCACTCCGCGCGCCAATCCTCGCTTCCCGGCTCGCGGGAAAGGGAACTCGCCCTGCGAGGGAATCAACCCTCGCGGTGGGGAAGGACACGGGAGGTGAACAAAACTGCCGACCAGGCAGAGAGACAGCCTCTCGTGCCCTGCTGACCTGAGAAGTAACACCTCACCGCCCCGAGACCCGCCAGCCGATCATCGACCGAAGGTGTAAGCCATACCCTTTGTTTTTCTACGAGAGCGGACTATCCCTCTACGCGACATTTACGCGTTATTGCTAACGTAGCAATAAAGTGTTGTTTGTTGTGCTAGCCTGTTGCCTTATTCGCCCGAACCCGTCGTAGCTGCGATGACGCGCGCTACGGGAAGGGGACGTTGACACGGTACGACTATTTGCGGCTGGGACCGGAGCTAGGCTTCTGCACCAGCCGTACATAGAGCGGACCCCCTCATCTGGCGCCCAACGTTAACGAATTTGGCAACGCGGCTAGTTTTGTGGACGCGAGCGACTACCGACGCTCCGTCAACGTAGGACAACGGGCATGTCTGAATTCCAGGATTTGTTCATGTTGTCTGATGTCGCGTCGCAGAATGTCGATCCTATGGCTAACGCGGGGGCATTGTTTGGACTTTCCGACAGCGTAAATTTTGGTTGTTTCACGCGGGACAACCAAGGTGTTGCGGCGACCGCGTTAGGAGAGATTAGGCCTACGACGGAGAGCGCCACGCCGGGCGCCCCGTCACCTCGCGACGCGCACAGCGAGACGCCGCCACATGCTGCTTCGGCACAAGCCGCAGATGTGGTCGCGTCTTCGGGCAATAGTGTGCCCTCGAGCGAGGTACTCTTGCAGAATGCGCTGTCAGTTATGCAGAGCTTAGCCAGCGCGTTGCAAAACACAGCGCAGCCTCCTTCGCAAAGTGCGGGACCACGTGTCAAGGTAGACATGCCTACCTACAGTGGCTACCACGACTGCAGGAGCGCGAATGAGTATCTCGACCGACTGCTCTACTATCAGCGAGCAATGGGGCTTCCCGACGCCGAACTTCTCGCGCGTGTGGTCCCGGTGTCGCTGACAGAGCAAGCGGCCCGATGGTTCCGACTGACCGGACATCGTGCCCGCACGGTAGAGGAGTTCCGCGAGAGCTTCCGCGACGAATTCCTTCCGGCGAATTACGAGTGGCGTTTGAGGAGGGAGTTGGAGCTACGCACCCAGCATCCGGACGAATCCTTGCTGGAGTACGTACGGGCGATGGACGAACTGTATCGCCTCGCTAACCCTCTCGCCACCAATGCGGAGAAAGTCGAGCGCGTTACACGGCAAGCGCACCCGACTTTTGCGGCTCACTTCAGGGGATGCAAGTTCGCAGACCTAGAAGAGCTCGCCGCCGAAGCGAAGCGCATACAAGGGGACATCCTCGCGGCGCGAGCGTACCGCCCGCCTCCACCCGCAGCGCAGTCACTCGAGCCTCGCTGCGCGTGGAACGGTGGCGCGGTCAGTTCAGAGGCGTTTAGGGGTAACGCGTCAGCATCGTTCGCTGATGAGCACGTACCGCGCGGTTGGGAACTGTCAGACCGCGCTTTGGACCCCTACGCTTACGCGCTTCGTACGGCCCGTGCTGCGCCTGCACGTGACGTTCCGCGGCAGGAGCACGTGGTCGAGACGAGCCCAGACGAGCGGCGCAACGCGGAGCGAGGCCCGCCGGATCGTGGCGACGAGCGCCCGGGCCGGCGTGGTTTCCGCGGTCCTTGCTACCAGTGCGGCGCACCGGGGCACATCGCCCGCGAATGCGGCCGCACGCCGGGTCAGGAGCGAACACGCGGTTCGGGAAACGCACGACGCCGCCGGTGAACCACGTCGGGCACCGCGCGGCGATCAGTAGTCCTACCGATGCGCTCGGATCACTAGCACCTACAGTCTGTCGCGCAGGTAATGCCGTAGACTCGCCCGCACCGTTAATCGAGTTAACGATAGCTCGAAAGAAGTTCGTAGCACTTTTGGATACTGGGGCAAGCGCTTCTTTATTTGGGGACGAGGTGTTGCACCATCTCTGCGAGAACAATATCCGCTTGAGACAAAGCAACACCACCTTCCGCCTTGCTTCGGGCACAGCGCAATCGAGCGGTGCGGCTAGACTTGTGATCCGCTGGGAAAGACGCGTGAGGCGACAACGCTTTGTCCATCTTCCCGGGTTGTCAATGCCTCTAATCCTGGGTCGAGACTTTCTCGCCAAGTCTGGGATTGTCATTGACATTGCAAGAGAAGGTTACCGAGAGCGCGACGGAGACGCGCTAAAGCTTTTCTCGAAAGCACCCGCATTGACAACTGCATGCCAATCGCAGGGAGCAGCGCGAGTGAGAGAGGAGGAAAGCGCGCGGAGTAAGCGAGTAACCCCGCCAGAGCAATGTGCCGCGGTACAGGGAAGGTCAGTGCACCCGCTTTTGGCAGAAGCACACAGCATGCCAGAAAGGGAAAAGGTGCAGCTGTCGTCGCTGTTGTACGAGTACGACGCGATTTTTACTAACCGCCCGGGCCGCACTACGCTGGTCAAGCACACAATTGATACGGGTGACGCACGACCTTGGAAATGCAATCCCCGACCGATTAGCTTGGCTAAGCGGAAAGCACTTGACGCCGCCTTGGACGAACTCATCGACACAGGCGTGGTCGAAAGGTCAAACAGCCCATGGGGTTTCCCGGTGGTTCTAGTTCCAAAGAAGGATGATACATATCGCCTTTGTGTAGACTACCGCAGGCTGAATGAGGTTACGAAGAAGGACGCATACCCTCTTCCATCCATTTCATCGTTAGTATCCAACCTAGGCGGGGCGAAGTACTTTACGACGCTCGATGCTAGTCGCGGATATTTTCAGGTCGAAATGGACGAGCGGGACAGAGAGAAGTCAGCTTTCACATGCCACAGGGGACTTTTTCAATTCAGGAGAATGTCTTTTGGCTTGGTGGGGGCTCCCGCTACTTATCAGAGGCTAATGGACCAAGTTCTGGGAGATGCAAAGTGGCAGCACGCCCTCGCATATCTAGACGACATAGTGGTTTACTCGAAAACGTTCGATGAGCACTTGCGCCACTTAAGAGACGTTCTAGAAAGGCTGAGGTCTGCGGGCATCACTCTGAACCCGAACAAAGCTCAGATAGCGGCGACCCGAATAACATTGTTGGGATTCACGCTTGACGAGGGTCGCATTTTGCCGAATAAGGGTAAGCTTGAAGCGATAGTCAGCTATCCGTCGCCGAAAGACATCGGCGAGCTGAGGCGCTTTCTGGGGATGGCGAACTTCTATCGCCAATTCATTCCAGACTGCGCGACAGTGCAGGCGCCTTTGACAAAGCTCTTGAGGAAAGGCGAGCGTTGGGCTTGGGGTCAAGAGCAGGAGGCCGCACTGCGTCGCCTGACTAAGTTGCTGGCTAACACGGCTGAACTGCAGCTACCCGATTTGAACAGGGAGTTTGTGATTCAAACAGACGCAAGCGACCTGGGCTTAGGAGCAATTTTGCTTCAGGAGCACGGAGGTGCCCTCCGACCGATTGCGTTCGCGAGCCGTTCGTTAACGCCGGCGGAGAGGAACTACTCGGTAACAGAGAAAGAGTGTCTCGCGATAGTTTTCGCTCTCCGTAAGTTTGACTATTACATCGACGGAGTGGCGTTTGTTATTGAGACGGACCACATGGCGCTCACGTGGATGAGACGCTTGAACGAACCAAGTGGCCGCCTGGCTCGTTGGGCATTGCTTCTGCAGCGTTACGACTTCACCGTACGCTACCGCAAGGGCAAGAACAATGCCGCGGCCGACGCACTATCGCGTGCTCCAGTCCGTCACGAGACTGACCCGGAACGGACTGAGAGCGAGACACTCGAAGTAGCGCTAGCGGAAACAGTAGAACAAACGTCAGTTCAAGGCACAAGCGTGAACCACGTAGAGGCTGTCGTTAGCGCGGGGATTGTTTTCAGCAGAAGGGAGCTGTTAGAAGCTCAGCAGAAAGATCCGTTTTGTCGAAAGGTGTTCGACGGGCTCCGGGAGCCGGGTGGCGAGGTCACCGCGCACACGGGGGCAGCTGGTATTGCTGTCGGTGCGGAGCGCTCGGCAACAGCTGGTGATGCTGTGAGCGCGTTGGATTCTTATCTGCTGGATTCTGACGGCGTCCTGCTGAGGTACATCCCATCCGACGATGACACAAGTGAGTCATTCAAGGTCGTTATACCGCGCAAGTTGAGAGGAGCACTGCTTCGCTACTTTCATGACTCGTGCATTGCTGGGCATGCGAGCGGCCCTAAGACTTATGCTAAGTTGTGTCGCCTCGCTACATGGCCAGGCATGAAGCGGGATGTGATTCGTTACGCCCGTTCATGCCACGTGTGCCAAAGCGTCAAGCCCCGAGGCGGACGACCGCCCGGCCTCATGCAGCCGATCAACAGCCAGACTCCCTGGCAAATCGCGGCATGTGACGTAATGGGACCGTACCCCACAACTCCTAGCAGAAACAAATTCTTGCTGGTGATCACGGATCACTTCACTAAGTGGGTAGAACTTTTCCCCCTTAGAAAGCTGACGGCTCATGTGATCTTGGATAAGTTGATGGAGGTTTTCACCAGGTTTGGTTTCCCTGAGCATTTGATAACAGACAACGCGTCTTATTTTACTGCGAAGGTGTTTGTTGACACGTGCGCCGCGCTTGGCATTAAGCACAAGAAAACAACCACCTACCATGCACAGTCGAACCCCACGGAACGAGTCAATCGCAACATCAAGCACATGCTTGTCGCGTTCTCTGAAAGGCACAAGGACTGGGATACCTACCTTCCAGAGATCGGGTTTGCGTTGCGATCGACTGTGAACCGCTCGACTGGGTATGCGCCTTCTTTTCTAAACCTGGGAAGAGAACTGCCGAATCCGATGGAGACTGTACTCGCGGATCGCAGTGGAGTGCCACTGGCGTCATCAGCACGAGCTGAATACGCAGCGCAGTTGCGCGAGAAGCTAGCGGAAGTCTTACGTAAAGCACGCAGTAATCTCGGCACTGCTAGGGCACAACAGAAGGCGCAGTACGACCGCTCGCATCGGAACGTACACTACGAAGTGGGCGATCTGGTGCTGCGACGCCATCATGTTCTTAGCGACGCTAGCAAACAGTTTGCAGCCTCGCTGGCACTGAAATGGTCCGGGCCGTACCGAGTGCGAGAGAAGGTTTCCTCGCTTGTTTATCGGCTCGCGAACATGAAAGGCAAACCGAGCGGCGGACCAGTGCACGTATGCGACTTGAAACGTTACGTGTCACGGGAGGAGCATGGGGACGACTATCAGTCCCCCTCCGAGCCGCGGCCGGCGGCTGGGAACGCTCGAAACCGAGTGAAGAGCCCCGAGCCGCGGTACTTCTTGCGAAACAGGCGGAGACAACTCTGCATGTTGGATAAGCAAAAGGGAAATAGGTGCCGCCGGGACGGCTTGGAGAGGAGACCGCCTCCTCACGGCGAGCCCACACCCACATTACGTCGTCGTTGTCGCAGCCCCACCACCAGCGGCAAGCATCGGCATGGACGCCTGACTGGAGATCGCCCGGTACATCACGCCGCCACTTCCACGCTACCCCATCGCCTCACCGCCCAGCCTCCACACAAGAGGCCCGAAGACCAACGCCAACCGAACTGCGAGAGCCAGCTGCCTCGGGGCCGCAGCCACCGGCACGTGCCAGGGTTGTGTGGACACCCCGATGACCTATGCTCCCCAAGGCCACGGCGCAGCACGCCGAAAACCCCGAGCCCTGCCAGACCGGAGGCGCCCTAACCATGCTGGAGAGGCCGCCTGGAGCGAAACACTTCGTTGACTCGCTCCTCTCAATCGCCACCAACGACCAGAGAGGCGGGGCCCAAGGAGGCGCGGTCCGGACCACGGGGCTGCAGGAGCAGACCAGACCTACCGCAGCAGTGACGGCGGAGGCGACGACTGGGGAAGCCATGACGCAAGTGGGCACGGCAGCGAAGACCGCAACGAGGCCGGTGGTGGCTACTTCGGAGGCAGCGGCGACGCCAGTGGGGGCACCGGCGACACCCACGGCAGAGGGCCAACCGCAGGAGGGCACGGACCTGGACCGATCCGTCCAAGCCTTCCTCGATGAGGAATAACAAAATATTACCTCATGGTTCAGTCTCTGTCGTCCGAGGGCTTCCTTAAGGGGAGGAGGATGTGGGGGAGCACGCGCGCCCATTTCCTTTCCTTAAGGCTGGCGCGATCGCGAACTGACGGCGGGAGCCAGGGAACCACTAGGAGAGGAGCACCGTCGCCCTTTCCGAACAACCCCTTCTTTCCCGCCACTCCGCGCGCCAATCCTCGCTTCCCGGCTCGCGGGAAAGGGAACTCGCCCTGCGAGGGAATCAACCCTCGCGGTGGGGAAGGACACGGGAGGTGAACAAAACTGCCGACCAGGCAGAGAGACAGCCTCTCGTGCCCTGCTGACCTGAGAAGTAACACCTCACCGCCCCGAGACCCGCCAGCCGATCATCGACCGAAGGTGTAAGCCATACCCTTTGTTTTTCTACGAGAGCGGACTATCCCTCTACGCGACATTTACGCGTTATTGCTAACGTAGCAATAAAGTGTTGTTTGTTGTGCTAGCCTGTTGCCTTATTCGCCCGAACCCGTCGTAGCTGCGATGACGCGCGCTACGGGAAGGGGACGTTGACACGGTACGACTATTTGCGGCTGGGACCGGAGCTAGGCTTCTGCACCAGCCGTACATAGAGCGGACCCCCTCAAACCTCTGCAGGATGCTGTCTTCTTGTGTCAGACGTGCTATCTCTGTAGCAGTGAACGGAGGTCTCGACAAAGCTTCGAACAATAGTACGTCGCCAAATGGCCAGGGTTCATCGAGGCGTTCTGGTAGTGGCAATCGGCTCAACACGTCCGCGTTTTGATGGTTTTTGCCATGTCTGTAGACGATGTTGTAGTCATACGCCGACAACTTGATGCACCATCTGGTCATCCGTGGTGAGAGGACTTGAGCCGTTGGCTTCCCTGGACCCAGTATGCCGAGAAGCGGTTGATGGTCCATGACGAAAGTCACCTTTCTTCATGCAATATACTTGTGGAACTTGTGTGCAGCAAACACTACGGCAAGGCCTTCTTTGTCCAACTGAGCATAATTGCATTCCGCTGTCCCTAGCGTCCGAGATGCGAAAGCGATTGGCGCCTCTCTATTCTGGTCATCACATTGAGACAGAACAGCTCCTATGCCATACGGTGAAGCGTCGCAAGAGACGAGAAGCTCCTTCTGTTCGTCGTAGTGTGCCAGTACGGTCTGACCGAGAAGCAATCTCTTCAGTTTATCGAATGCTTCTTGATGCTTGGTCTCCCATCTCCACGTGGCGTCTTTCTGAAGAAGCTGGTAGAGGCAGCTGGCAATTGTTGCCCTGTTCTTCAAGAACCTGTCGTAGAAAGCCAGCATTCCAAGGAATGATTGAAGTGCTTGCTTGCAGTTTGGTGCTGGAGCCTCCGTTATTGCTCGAACTTTCTCTTCGTTGGTATGGACGCCTGTCTCGTCAATTCGGTGTCCCAGAAAAGAAACTTCTCGCACTGCAAAGCAGCACTTGTTTTTGCCGAGATGAAGGTTGCAATTGCGCAGCCTCTTCAGAACTTCTTCCAGTCTCTCGGCGTGTTCAGTGGCGTCTTTTCCACTGATGATCACGTCATCTAGGTATGCGGAAACGCCTGTGATGCCAGACAGCATAGTCTCCATAAAGCATTGAAAAATGGCTGGAGCTGCAGAGATTCCGAAAGGCAATCGTTTGACCTTGTACAGCCCTTTCAGCGTGTTCAGAGTCAATATCTCTGCTGTCTCTGGCGTTACGTGAAGTTGCTGGTAAGCTTGTGCCAAATCCAGGGTGCTGAACACCTTTCCTCCCCTCAAGTGGCTAAGGACTTCATCTGTTGTTGGAAGTGGGTAGTCTGCCTTCTTCGATACCTGGTTCACTGTGCAACGGTAGTCGCCGCATATTCGCAACGAGCCGTTTTTCTTTCGAACAAGTACGAGAGGCGTTGCCCAATCCGAATGCTGCGCAGGCTCGATTATGCCTTGACATTGCAGTCGATCCAATTCAGCTTCTACAGCTGACCGCAGCGCGAAAGAAACTGGTCGTGCTTTTAGGAACTTTGGTTTCGCTCCTTCTACGAGTTCAAGTTGTACCGCAGGGCCGACGTGTCCTGAGATGTCCTCGTCGAACACAGGCTGGTACTTGTCTAGAAGCTTCGAAACAAGTTTGTCGTCTGATACGGCCTTGATGCCCGTGATCTGTATACCCAGATGAGGAAACCAGTTTCGTCCGAGGAGGTTACAACCTGCTCCTTTGATGACAACAAGCGGTAATGTGAAATTCCTGTTCTTGTGCGCTACATCCACCGTTGCACATCCGAGAACTCAGAGGGACTGGCCTGACCATGTGCGTAGGAGAATGTTGTCCGTTTGAAGCTGTGGTGGGTCATCTGTCCACGTAGCTTTGAACGTGGCCTCACTGATGAGTGTGCAGGCTGCACCCGAGTCGACTTCGAACTCCAAGGTCTTGCCATGTATGCACAGTTGAGTCATGACCTTCTGCGTGCTGGACGCGTCGATTAAGGTGTTGAGCTCGTAAAGTGCCACATCTGGTGAATCCTGTTGAGTCGTGACTGGTGCTGAGGCCACTGTCGAAGTTCCTTGTCGGGGACATTCGATGTTGTTGTTCTTGTTTGTTCTTGCCTCTTTCCGCTTTTTCAGGCAGGCCTTTTCAATGTGTCCGCGTTTCTTGCAGTAGTTGCAGGAAGCTGTCTGAAACTTGCAAGTGTCCGGACTATGCTGCGCATCACAACGCCAACAGTGTTGTTTCTTCTTTTGGGCAGAGGCACTCGAGTGACGTTGATTTTTTGTCTTGCCGATACTTGTGCAGGCTTCGTGAATCTCTTTGAATTCCGTTTTCACGTTTTTCTGATCTTCGACGGCGTTTTCAGCTCGCAGTGCAATGTCAAAGGCTCTCTTGAATGTCAAGTCCTTTTCTGCGAACAGCCGTTGCTGGACCTGCTCGTTCCGAAGACCGCAAACGAAACGATCACGCAGCATTACATCAAGAGGCAGCATTGTTGGATTCGCCGCAGCGTCTACGCTTGTTCCAAAATTGCAATCTGCTGCTAGCTTCTTGAGCGCTGTTACGTAATCACTGACCGTTTCGTCATGCCGTTGGTCACGACGTTGGAAGCGTGCCCTGCAGAAGACCTCAGACGGCTGTGGATCAAAGTGCGCCTTGAGCAACTCGACTATGTCATCGTAGCTCACTTGGTTGGGCTGCTTGGGTTGAACGAGGGCGCAGACGACGTCGTAAGTCTGTTCCCCGCATAACGTTAGCAGATGAGCACGTTTCTTGGAAGCGTCCGTAATGTCATTAGCCTCGAAGAAGAACTGTAGCCTCCCATACCAGGATCTCCAGGAGCCGGAGCTGCCGCTGAATTCGGGTAGCCGACCAAAGTCAGGCGTCACCATCTCGTTCCGTTCCTTGACGTCGGTGAAGTGCCGGTGAGTCCAGAGTCTTCCTCGTCGCCAACTGTTACGTCTGTACAGCCACTTGTGGCTGTACGACGATTTATTTTACACAAGGAAACATGAGCACTTTAAAAAGCGCAGCTTAGGCGTTGCAGTCACGAATGGCTAACGTTCGACACCAGAATCACGCTCGTGCCACAGCGCCAGTGTGTCGCGCGCGCACTTCATCGTCGTTGTCTTCAAGCGAGACATGTCAGATTGATTGATTGATTGATTGATTGATTGATTGATTGATTGATTGATTGAAACATGTGTAAGTTACTTCAAGGCTGGCTCATGCACGTGCTTCCACTACTGTTCATATGCCGGGCCTCAACCACTAGACACGTTTCTTCGCTCTTGTGTGTATCAAACTGCACATTCAACAAACTCTGGTGTGCATTTAAAATTGCAACAATGTAACGAAACATTAAATGAAGATCCTCTGGTTAATGACTTTACCATTACTACCACTGTACTCCGTTTCATACATCAAGTGCAACAATATGGAAGTTGGCGAGACTTCTTGCAGTAGATGTTTTTGAACCAAGAAATAGTTCAGTGAATTTACCACCTGTAATGTGTTTTTCTTTTTGGGCTGAGTAATAAATCAAGATGTTTTGTGAGTTGAAAATAAACAAACCCCATTATTTACACAGTTGTGAATAGGTTGGTCTGGATCGTTTAGCGTGTTTCTTTTTCATATGACGGCCTCCGCGATTAGCTCCAACAATGCGCAGCAAGAGCTAATTCCAGAGGCCAAGCATGAGATACACAGACTTACATATTTTGTTAACCAAACTTCTTGCATAGCTGCCGCAGTGTTGCACCTGAAGTATGAAACGGAGTACAGTGCTCTGAGTCATTCTTACTCAGCAGTAGCTTCGCTTGAACACAAATAGCACTACTGGGCTACTGCGCCGAGTTTTCAGCTATGGTCTCTCCAGCCGAAAACCTCACAGCATGCAAAAAGTGATGTTCGGCGAAAGTCTCTCCAGGCTAAACTGGCGCCAGCGAACGTTTAACGCAGTCCGGACATATCAGTACTAGTGTACACTCTGGCGTTATATGTGTCCCTTTCTGAACTACCTCTAGAGACGGGCCGGTTGCCAACACCGCTTCTTAGCACTACTACGCAGTGAAATAACAAACAGCACGCGAATGACCTAAACGCAATCATTACAAGCCAACACAAGCAAAATTCTCTTAATAAAGAAAACCTCTACACGCCTCCTTTCCAAGGGTTTCTGGTTTGGTGCACCTGCTCAGTTAATCTCTCAATAAAGTGCCAGTTCAGTGTTTCACTCTTTCCATGACCAGCTCAGTGTAGTCAAGCCACCGTTCTTGCAGCCAGTATGGGAGCAAAGCCAATCCGGGAGCCAGCGTGACATATTTATGTACTTTTTCAGTAGTTCAAGCCAACTTTGCACGAGGTGACGCATATTTCGGGGCACATTCACCGCCGAACATAAGGTTATCATAGAGGCCGTATTCTGAGAAAATAACTTTTGGCGGCAGTGACACTTTGCGTGATGTATAATGCAGCATGTGCAATGACTGAAGTGACTGCTTGTCTGCCTTGCCTCAATCAGTGGACACTGAAAGAGACATCTCCAAAAGTGATTCGTTTCAGGATACGGCCCCAGCTCTTCGAGATGAACAAGTTGCCTGCCCGTACCACTGCTACAGATGCGCTGGTTAATGACTCTGCTTTCTTCAAAATTAGGCAACAGAACAACAAACACTACTTGAGTATCCTCATTGAAACAAATATACAACACTGTCACGATCACCATTCCTTCAATACAGCAAATGTCTTCTTGAAGTGAATGGCTATTCACTTGAACTGGGAACGATTGACGATGGTTTTCGCAGGATGTTCTTCCAAGATCTGCATCTCTTGTGACTATTTGGCCTCATCGCCTCCCACAAGCCAGAACAATCAAAGGGACTGGCAACCAATTTTTATGACACTTGTTTTCTTTAGCGCAACAGAAAGCTTACTGATCAGAGTGTCTAATCACAGAATGGCAACACGGAAAACACCGTGAAACGTTTATAAATCGAATTTTTCAATCTGTGGTGTATGCGTGCATGCCCTCTGCACGCATGCGCCGCAGCTCGACATGTTCCACTAGTTGCCGCGAAATGCAGTATGGCTTCCCAGCATCAACTCCTTTTATCTTGTAAGCAGCACCAAATGGAGCGGAGATGGATAATAATATACATAATCTAATTTTGAGCCCTCACTCTAGTGCACATGAAAGCATCAGACTATGTACTGCAATGTGGACAACTCCATAATCCAGCTTCAAGGCTCCTCCGCTAGGCTGCACTACATACTACTGGTTTTTCGCGACTTTTAAACACGATTTAAAAATAACAATCCTACTCTGATTGCGAAGAGGATGCTTGAATCTGTAATTCACTATAATCTGTATTTACTATAATTCACAGTCTTTACATTTCCACCAGGATCTAATCACACGCTGTGACCAGTTGCCAGTCCCTTGAATGACATGCCAACGTAGGAAGTTCACGTGCTACGTGACGCCAACGAGGCAGAAAAAGAGTGTTCCACACTCGCCGTCATGGCTACTGGCGGCGCTGACTGACGCTCCCACGTTTAAATGCACACATATACCCCATAAAGTGGACGGGGGGATGGCCGCCGCGGTAGCTCAGTTGGTAGAGCATCGGACGCGTTATTCGAAGGTCGCAGGTTCGGTCCCTGCCCGCGGCAAGCTATCTTTTCGTCCACTTTTCTTTCTTCACAATTACCTTACATTTATTACTAAAAACATCCCCTATACTTTCCTTGGCATTATTGTCTGTTAGTTCTCATTAATACTGTGTATAACAAAGAAAACGAGCCCTTGAAATTAACACTTCTTTCCTTCATGCCAACGTAGGAAGGCAACATGCCAAAAAGCATCAGCAATGGTATCCACACCTGAACGTAGGTCATGTAGACGCGGTCAACGTCCGGCCGCTCCTCGCGGTCCACCTTGACGTTGACAAAGTTGTCGTTCATGATCTTGGCAATGTCGTCGTTCTCGAAGGACTCCCGTTCCATCACGTGACACCAGTGACACGTTGAGTAGCCCACTGCGTACGTTGGCAGGTGACACATGGTTAGCTCGGATCAGCGACGGTGAGGTCAGGTGCAGCACACTCTTCTTATGACTGCCTCTCATCAGCCAAGAAAACTATTTTTGCAGCTGATTTTCCTAATGAGAACTGTTGTAGAGCACAACACATCTAATAAAGTGAGGCCTAGGCACAGTAATGCACGTGTATTGTTTCTATAATCCCTTTTCATAACTGTAAAGCTAGCTTTTCTGTGATGCAGTCAGTCCAACTAATGGTGGCTAGTCACTTCTGCAAACAGCGTGTTCAAGCGTAGTTTGCTTGCGCTATGACACGGAAAATGTAGACTCGGCTCTCTCGATATAAACATGTTTAATAGACTAAGCCCCGGCACGTTCAACTATGTCCTCCTCCTCTCCACTTAAAGAATGACAGGTGCCGCCATTAGTTGAGCAAATGTGCAGTGCAGGGAAGCGCACTTGCGGATTATGAAAAGGCTCTATCACACTGTTTTAAGAGCAGAGAGCAAAACTTGAGTCATTGCAGGTGGTAAAACTGAAAGTTGGGATAGTTGGTTCATATTCATCGCGAAATTTCAGTGCATGGTGCGTATAGGTGCTGCGCTTGTTCGTCCCTACACTGTGTCTCTGTCTTTTGTGCGCACTGAAATTTTGCAATGTATCATTGCTGGTTCATTCTGGGTAAATACACCCTGCTTCATACAAATGGTGCACCTTTTTTTCAAAGTTAATTATTGTTCTAGTGTGTATCTTTATATTGACTATAGTTTTAGGTGATAGTTTGTACATCCTGCTTCACATCAATAGAGAATTTTTTTTCTTTTTCACTATTACCTCAGAAAACGGTTTTTTATTACTGACCAAAAAATTGCTTCTGAAGCCCCTGCCTGCTTCCCATAGAATGCTTCACATTAACAAAATTGAGTACAAAAGAGGGGGGAATTATATATGCTTGTCTACATGCAATGTGGATGTAATTTTTTTTGTGTATGAGTGCATGAGTCACATAAGGAGGCATACCAGCACATGAAGCATGCTGGCCTTGTAAAGTTGGTGCATATGTAAACATGGGTGAGAGTGTATGCAGCCATTCAGCCTGGTTATGTCGAACAGAGGAATTATGCCCGTAACAGCCAGGTTTGACTGGATATGAAATCCGACTGTTCGAAATACATACCGAGTGCAAGATACTGTGAAATGCACTTAAGTTACAGCAGAAACACTCCTCTCTCAGTGTATTGGCAAGATAAGAAAATACTCGAAACAGCATTTAAGATAAAGTAACTTGAGTAGAGTGTTTAAGATAAGTAAAGTCTGATTATAACCCAGGCTTGAGTGTTGGCTGGCATTACCTCCTGCCATAGTTCTAGATATCGAGATACATCGGGCTACCAAAAAAAACGCCATGAAACATGGACCCTGAGCAGGCAAACAAATGGTAAATAAACATTCCCACACTAAATGCATAATGTCGGCCATGTTGCATGTGAACATACACTGAACATTTGGACACAGCATCAGTTTGCTATCTTGATCACTGCACATGCAGGCACTGGTGCAAGCAAAGCTTAAATGGAAATGAAGATGACAGTAACACTTAAGAACAGTATGGGCATGTGCAAGAAGAGCACCATTTCTTTTTTAAGAAGTGTTTTTCGTACAGAATCTCGCAGCATGATTTCGTTGAAAGAATAAGTAATTATGCTGCTGTGTTTTCCTATTTTCATTTAATGTAGGTCAACCCTCCAAAAGAAAAAGTGCTGGTTTTGGTTTATACTAAAAAAACAAAAGATAAATTTTGCAGTGCCAATGTGCAGTATTATAGCAGTACCAAGTTTCCTGAGCTGAGTAGATTTAGTTAAACTGCCAGCCAACATGCACTAAGCAAAGCAGCCAATATTAGACTTACCAGACAAGAAAATGAGTTTATCTTCATCTTTGGCCTTCTTGAATGCAGCATCGCCCCAAGGGTACCTACAAATAATACAATGATTTTCCAACTAGGTTTTGCTGCTTTGACTACTTGTGAAGCTTTTGCTTCTTTTGAGTACCTAACTCAAACACAAATTAATAGCATGCAGTTAGTGATGTTACCGATGGTGGAGTGCTAAACAAAAATGCTTGGCTAGTTCACACGTACTGTGCTTTATACAAACTTCAGAAACATCGAAGCCTTATGCTGAATATTTCAAGGCAAGCCAGACATAAAGTGGCCCTCGTCACAGTGATGAATCTGATAGACTTCCAAATGTCATACTTAATGGGGAAGTCAAAACCGTTTTCGTAGTCAGAGTGACTCGTATATCTCAAGCCACCCTACCCTGGTGAAGCTTAAATGGACCAGACACATTTCAATGTCACTCTTTGCATGCTGACGTAACTCTTATCCCCCCATGCCATCCCTCCCTGCTTAGCTTCCAGCGTGCTCGTCAGGATGAGAGAACAGAGAAAGTGTTTAAAGCGTGCGACAAATCTCTGTAACACCACTAATCCTTGACGGATTCAAGAAATTTTTGCGGCAATCAATTCGCGAGGCAATAAATATTCAGGTCATTCAATGATTACTTGGAAAAGTGTTTCAGGACCACTTTAGACCTTCATGTTCACCTGAACTTCTGTCTCGGTAACAGAGAGAAGAATACAATCACATCAGGTATTGTACCCAACAACTGTGTGTGATGGCGGTGCTCTTTTAATGCACATGAAAATGCATAAATGCATGCCTAAACAGCAGCAAGGTACTCTTAGGTGTGCGTCTCTAATGAATTAAGCCAGACCTCACCTAGCCCATTAGGTAAGGCCTACGATTCTAACCACAGACTGTCTTATTTTACCACAACACGGGACATTTCTTGTATCCAAGGTGCACTTTGATCAGATCACTGCACTGTACAGTCTTTTTTTAATTGCTGTGAGCTACAGTAATCAACATTTAGTGGATAGTGGTTTGACAGGTTCATTGTATGTTGAAGGCATAAAATGAGTCCACATGTTCTCATGGTAATAACAATTAAACTTCTTTCACTTTTTCAAGTCTTTTTTAATGGAATTGCAGTGATGCACTGCGTGCTTTCAATGTGAAAAGCTGATGTTTATGAAGTGGCTGGAATCCACAGAAAACATATTATTGTTGCATATGATGTATTATTACATATCGACAGAACTGTATCTATGGATCTATTGAATTAATCCCTTTTTTTTTTCACTTTTCTAGCTCATTTGACATGATGAAATATCATTCAATTCCAGGTCAAATTCTTTTTGTCGTTTGCAAGTGGCCCTAAAGCATACCCCCTACCAACATTATCATCAGAACTGGTCATTCTGCAGCAGTGAATGAAGTAATTGAACAGCATTGACAGAACTTCAAACAATTAAGATAGAAGTTCAGGGAAAGATGATGGCTTAAATTTATGAGCTTTGACATGAGGAGTTCTCTTTGACGATGAAGACGAAGCCCTACTGTCAAAACATTGGCTCCATCAACATTTCCGGTTGAACAACAAGCAGAACTGTCACATCATACAAGCCCTCTAATAGACAGTTGCAAGTGCACACTTGCAAAAGTCACTTTAAACGCGAATGAAATGGTATATCAACCAAATGCTGACCAGACCACACAGATATTTCGTTGACTTTCTGCGTTCATTTGTGTCAAAGTTTGATGCCACTCCGACACATCCACACCGAACGAGAGTTGTAGCTCACCAGTCGACGGGGTTGGTGGCATGCTGCAGGAGGTATGGAGACTTTTCGTGAGCAAGCCGGTTTCTCGCATAGCTAGCCGAAGTCGAAGCAGATGCCGCAGAAGTAGGAGCAGCCGCCATCTTGCCTAAACAAAGCAGTGGCGGCCTGCGCGTCGTAGTGGGCAACACAGAGATACAGGATAAGCATGTTTTATCTGGCAGACACTCCTAATCATATGTGCCCTCTTTGTTATGTATACAATGCACTTAGCCATAATTCTGCGTGTATGTGAAGTCACATCTCTTTCCGTTATTGTTTCTGTTTCTGTGTATTTCGTGCAGGTTGTGTTGTTCTGTTTTTGGCTTCCTTGTTTTGTTTTTTTTTTTTTGCATTTTCACATGCCACAAGAGCATGCTATCACTCCAGGAGAAATAAGCCGCATGAAAATATGCTGTAAACCCATTGTCCAAAAAAAAATGGAGAGTGTTCTTTAACTGTAATATGTTGCAGGATTTCACCATTGCAGGGAAAGTTAGGAGTATTTCCACATTTGTGAAAACAAACTCTCAATGCTTAAGTACACCTTATCATCAAGCACAGATAATACTTTGAGTCGGGAGCCAGTCTACAGATAACTAGCAGGGTGCATTACAAATTGATAAGCAGCTCTTTTCTCTTTTTCTTTCGATGCTTCCGATGCAGATAACATCTTGTGTGCTTCGAGCACTCAATGCAAAGCCTACAGTTATCTAGTCCACATACCCTATTATTCTTTAGCAACAAAATATGCGTAGATTTCTCACAATATAAATAATACTTCTACAAGACAGCAGACACCCCAGTGCAATTGGAAATGAAGTGCAGATGAGTATTTGAAATTAAATATTCAGTCAAAACAAAAAGATGCCGATGCCTTTAAATGCAGAACATGAAAAAACATCCCATGATATAAACACAGATGTAAACACTTGTTCTTGCATTTTTACTGAAGCATATTAACACGAGCTTCTGAAACAGATGGGGGCCAATGCAAAATGTACACGGACATGTACAACTATTAATTATTTAACAGGAGCACACACTCTGATATAGTATGTGCTATTTGGAGTGCATATGTCCTGTCCCATCACTTACTGAGCAATATCAAGCATATGGCATAACAAAATTTGCGCACATCAAAGAGCAGCATTTGTGAAGTCTCATTCAGCAGTGTGCAAGCCTCAGAGTACATACAAACAGTAAAGACTCACGTAAGAACAGCCCTCGGGGGAGGGCCACACCCCCAATTAGGCAGCACAATATTTAGAAAAAAAATATTAAGAGAACAAGACACGCTTTCACTAAGAACATATTCTAAATGGATCCCAAATATTCATTCACTCTGGTGACTCACAACAATTACATGACCAAGTTGGTCGCAAAGGAAGCGATTTGAAATAGCCACTTTGGTTGAAAAGCGGCTATGCTGAGTCACTCACTGGCTGCTCTGTTTTCAGTTGTGCATCATCATACATTATGTGGTTACATGAAGCATTCTGTAGAACGCCTCTTCTTGTATCAGTTAATGCAGCACCTATAAGCTTGCACACTGCTCTGTGAATTTCACTCTTCAAATTTTCTGATGTTGTAGTTAAACGAGTTAGAATACATATGGACGTGCATCACTGAATGGCCTCCCATTATTAAACAGCTGATAGCCATGCAAGTCTTTCTCTGTTTCGCAGTGATATGCTTTAAATTTTTTATATTTTCTATTACAATGTTTGCTTTTTTTATAGCGGTGTGCAACTAACAATGCTTAAACCCGTAAGTATAAACTGCATCTATAAATGCGAAACACTTTGGATTTGAAACCAAGTCAGAGAACTAGGTGCAATGGCAAATTACACGCAGTCCCCAGTGCCTTTGACGTTTTGTCATTTTTGTCCACCAAAAAACAGCAACACAATACAGGTTGCTGACATTGTGCAAGAAAGCATTCTTCAAGTGCAAAAATATCACTGTCACTGGGATCCACAAATATAAATAGTTCTGCGCACATTACGGTACCGCCCCCTCAAACAAAAACAAAACTGATGGCAGTGTACATGTGCTATGCGGAACATCTGTGTCATACACATAGGCGTGCGCAGGGTTCCCCAGGCAAAGGTTCATCGCAGCGCGCCCCCCACCCTACTAAGTCAATGTATGGGGCAGATTTTGCGCCCCCACTCTTAGGTGATTAGGGGGGCGGCCGCGCACCCTGCCCCGCCCCCCTGTGCGCACGCCTATGGTCATACATGCTGCTAAAGTATCGCAAACGCAAAAAGTTCGCGTTTTTCCACGTGCGAAAACTATAGGATGAGGCTTCACGAATGGAAGCCATGTGCACTGTTGAAAACAGTGGATGTCACTTTTCGAAATGGTCACATAGTCAATGCTTAATTTATAAAATGGTCAATAGACGACCGGATTTCGCCTCATTTCGTGCGACTAATGATAGGGGTGTCACTATAGCGCACTTTTCACGATCGAGACCGATCAGGTTCAAGATTCCTTGATCGCGATTTGTTCTTTTGCATAAGCGGAGAATGAGAGCCAATCACGGTCAAGATACTCGCTCTCGATCGCGATCGAAAGTGCCAATGTGCGACACTAGTGTAACTTTCGACACCGATTGAGCACCCATCGGAACCCTGGGAAAACAGCGCGAATTACAGGACAAAAGGATGTGCTTATATACACCAAGCGCTGAGCTGAGTTACGAGTCGAGCTAGGCTATGGCTAAAAACAGAAATGTAGGGGTACACCGCTCCTGAATCCGTCGCGTTCACGACACAGCATAGAGCAGTACATCGACGCGAAGGAAGCGAAACCACCACGAATAGCATGCAGCGTGACACGGGTGCTAGAGATACCTTGGCAATGCGTTCACAAACAGGGACCTTGTAACGACTGCGGCGTAGCTGAGGCACTTTCGAGTCTCAAGCTCGTGCAAGCGAGCACAACATCGACGCGAAAGCGATTGGACGATGCCGCTGTGCCCAAGCAAGGCTGCACTCACGCGAGACGACCAGCAGCAGTTCATTTAGGCGCGTGGGCACCGGCAGCGCTCACTTCGCATCATCGCACAACACGCGATGTCACGCGGTCCCGGCAAAATATGCTGCGACGTTTGTGCGACATAAACACGCACGAACAAACAACCGCTACACACACACACACGATCAACACTCTCCTCTGCTCTCCTCCAACGAATCGTACCTATCCGACCTCTTGGCGAGAGCGGTAGCCGTAGTGATACAATCATTATTTTTGTTTGTTTCGGTTTCTCATTTGAGCTATCTCGCGTAGTCGCGTAGTACCAGGTAGTTCTCTGGCAGTACTCCGTCAAGTCTTTCGCTACCCGTTTACGAAGGTTGTGGAACGCGTTAAGTCGAAATACCGAGCCACCTTGCACATTTATCATACCTAAGCGACAGGGGAAGGGAAGGATGTGGACGACCCGCGGGGCGCTAAAAGAGCGCGAATTTCATAATTGTGTAGCGCGTAGAAACTTTCATAAAACGGGCGCTCATGTTTTCCGGGACGGAAATCACTCGAACCGTTGTTGCCGTTATCTCGACGAAACAGGCACACTGCGAGCTTCTCTTTCAGGCGCGAATAAACGAGCCAGTTAACGGAAGGGCGCCAGCTTGGCCTTGCATTACGTCACTTGTATCCGCACACTTTATTAACAGCTGGCGCGATCGCTTGCGTGCGTGTCTGGGACGACCGCGCGCTGGCGCGGCTTTTGTCACGCGCGGACCAACGCACGATAAAAGTTGTACTGCGTGAGAGGCGATAAGGCACGGGAAGCGAAACTTCGATATGTGATGTCTCCGAACGAGATATCAGCTGGAACGCGTCGTCCGCCGGGTGTACCGGACACTTCGACGACGCCCGACCGATCGGCTGTTTCACTGCGACGATGCGGCGAACCCCGTTGGCGCTGCTGTCATTCGTGGCGGCGGCCGCTTCGATCACGATCCCGACGGACGATTCGGGGCCACCGATCGTGGCGTCGAGCGTCGAAGACGCGTTCGCTCAGTACGTCGTCCGGTACAATAAGAGCTACGAGGCCGGCAGCGACGAGTACGACCGGCGGTTCGCCGCCTTCCGCGACAGCCTCGACCGAATCGCCCGCCGCAACGCGACGGGCGACACGGCGCGCTACGGACTGACCCGCTTCTCGGACTTCACGCCGGACGAGTTCCGTCGCGACGTCCTGTCGTCGCCTCCGGCGGACCTAGACGAGGTCGTCCGGCAGCTCTTCCCCGACCTGACGATACTGGGCGACGACAACGACATAGGCCCGCTCCTCCTACAACCGATCGCTCCGAAGAAGGTGGCCCTGGTGCGAGGTCAATACCCGGACCACTTCGACTGGCGCAACCGCAGTGCAGTCACGCCCGTCAAAAACCAGCTCAACTGCGGTGCTTGCTGGGCCATCAGCACCGTCGAAAACGTCGAGAGCATGTACGCCATCGCGACGGGCAAGTTGATCGAGTTCAGCGTCCAGCAGATGGTGGACTGCTCCAACAACTCCAACCACGGCTGCAACGGAGGCGACACCTGCGCCGCCATGCAGTGGCTCCGAGAGAACCGCATCAAGCTCGTCACCGAGAGCGCGTACCCGTTCACCGCCTCCACCGGGAAGTGCCGGAGTGCCACGAGTGACGTCACCGCCGAGCTCGTCGACTACACCTGCGAGAGGCTCGTGGGCAACGAGGAGAGGATGCTGGACCTCATCGCCAACGTGGGACCTTTGGCCACGGCCGTGGACGCGACGGCGTGGCAGGATTACTTGGGTGGTATCATTCGGTACCACTGCGATGCCGGAAGGAACCACGCGGTGCAGGTGGTCGGGTATGATTTGAGGGGCGAGGTGCCGCACTACATCGTCCGCAACTCCTGGGGTCCTCAGTACGGTCACGGCGGCTACTTGTACATAGCCGTCGGCAAAAACCTCTGCGGCATTGCGGAGGAGGTCTCGACGGTGACCGTCAAGAAGCCACCAGGGTAGTTTAGTGTTCGTAGTCACCGCTGACAAATAAGTTTGGCAGCAGCCTCAAAATGGAGAAAGCTTTATGAAAGGAAGATTGCCATTCATATGAGATAGTGTATAGCTACCAAGAAAACCCGTACACTTTTCGCAGGAAGAAAGCTCATCCGTGTCTGGTAATCTAGTAAACCCATGTCAAATACCTCTGTAGGGCAGCCACAGATTTGCCTTCCAGAGAAGGACCAGTTTTTCTTTAACTATGGGCCTTCTTTTTGGGAAAACAATACGAATTCCCTTTGCACCATAGTGGTACGTTTAAGTCAATGAAAATCGTTCCCTTCTTATCATCGATCAAAAATAGAAAACCAACGGCGTAACTCTACAAGGAAGATCAAATGTTTATTTATGCAGCACGAAACAGTAGGCATCACAATGGGTGCATTGCTTTAGGTTCTGCTGGACAGTATGTGCAAGATAACACTCCTTTGTTTTATTCTTTTATAGAATGTCATTTGCAGGAGAACGCCTAACGAACAATATAGTCACTTTTTAAACTGCGAACATGTGCGCTCATACGGCAGAAAATTGATGATCAGGAAGCAGGACCACACCCGTGAGCATTACTTCATTCGCTGTGCAGACAACAAAAAGATGGATGGCACATGGACACAGCACTGACTCGCAACTAAAATATTTACTGGAGGTATGTGTGATATAAATACCAGAATAGTTATTCTTTTAAAGGAGTTAAAGAACCCCAGTTGGTCAAAATTTTCAGAGCCCTCCACTATGGCATCCCTCATAATCATATCGTCGGTCTGGCACGTGAAACCCCAGCAATTATTGTTATCCGATTAAAGAAAAAGAAACTAAGAATGCACTGAAGAGTCGTCTACAAATAATGTATGTTATTGGAGGAGGCATATCACTTTGCCGGTTATTGTTAGTACTCTCTGTTTTTTCCTTTAAAGGTTTAGCTGCACTGGTATTTATTTCACATGTAGCACTGATATAGTTGCGATTGACTTATCGACTTTAGATGTGATCGACCTAGCGTTGTATGCGTGCGCTATTCCTTTTTTGCGTCTTGTCACTGTGTGCAGTGTCCAAATTTCACAATCAAAATGCCAACTCACTCAAGCCTTCACCTTAGCCGAGAGCCCTCAGAAACAATGCTTGTACTCATAGGCGTGTGCACAGGGGGGGCGACAGCCCCCCCCTATTCACCTAAGAGGGGGGGCACAAAGTTAGCCCCACAAATTGATATAATAGGGAAGGGTGGGCGCTGCGAAGAACCTTCGCCCCGCCCCCCCTGAAGGAAAACCCTGCGCACGCCAATGCTTGTACTCTAGTAGTTGCTGCTTACTAGAGTACTAATTAGTACAATTGTTGGTTAGGGAAGTTCATCATGTTGGCCACTCGCACACAGTAAAGCTAGACATACCAACGAACAAAACTGAGTAGCAGTGTTTGCCTATAGCTGCTTGCTATGAAGGAATAGGTTAGCATGAACAAGGAAAATTTCTGCTCCACAGAATTAGTCACAACGCGCATACCATACCAGAAGTAACGAACAATGAAGCCTGTTTTGCGTGCACTAGATTTTGACCTTATCAACAGGTAATGTTATCACGGCTGACCTCAGCAAGACGCCTTGCCCATTTGTACTGTGACCTACAGAGGCTGTTGTTAAGTGTAGATAAAGGGTTACTCACTGCTTGCGCTGTATATTAATTTATGAAATGATGAACAATAAGTGCTTTGAATGCGACAAGTGCCACAAAATAGTTTAGCAATACAGAGCAACCCCAGGTTCTGTAAAACATCTTTGGGCCAGAACAGAAAGTGAAGCTGAAAGGCGTATTCAGGTTCTATATTTAGAAAATTTTTTTTATCCAATCCCTTCCTTTCTGCATTTTGCCAATGACCATTATGTGTTTTTATACAGCATCTTTTACCCAAATTCCATAGCCATTTGGTGTGAAAGATTTAAAGAGAAAAGGAATCAAAGTGTAGCCTCTGGTTCCTTTCTCTGCACAAACACTTGTGTCACACAAATAGCCAAAAACTTTTTCAAGAATCCATCTGAAAATGCTCAGCTATTCAGCACTAGCCCAAATATATACTCTTTTTCAAGTGCACACTCCGTTATTGTTTTGTAACGTAAAATATATGCTCATATACACGTCGTCTCCGCGTGATAAAACAAGTAGAGTGGTTACAGTGTGCCAAAGAATGTTCACTTGCTCGTGACTTCACGTTTAGAGTGTTGTTACATCAATGCTGATAGAACGGTTGTAAAATGTGCCAAATACAATGAGATTGTTCATTCTTGAATGACTTGTAAAGATATAATGCCTAGCCTTTATTGCCTCTGTATGCTTTTGTTATACACTATACAGTTATGTGTTCCTTTCCTTTGTTTTCCAATGTTTGCAAGTACTAATGTTTTTTCATGTGTTGTGTTCGTATTATTGCTGCACATTTACTATGTGTCTGTAAGTTAGTGCTTTCTTTTTCACTTTGCTTTATACGGAAATGTCTAAACGTGCACTGAATTTTCGAAATTAATGTGGTTAGAGCCAGATAGAAATTTCCACGTTTGATTTTGCCCTTCTCTAGCGAGGTAATACCATACTGCAATTCTTTTCTCGCTTTAAGTAGCTTATTTTCAATTCAGAGATTGCAGTGTCAAGTAATTCAAACTAGTTTGGCTTAAAAATGGTCATACAGAGGTGGAAATGTGTATTTCATGCTCGTTCTATCAAAGCTGGAGAACCTGACAGGACATACAATTAAGTGTGCTCGTTGTTACGCTGTTTACCAGTAATATGCCATGTTAATACTGCTTGTTGCCTTCTTTACAGCAGCGCTCCCCTTATCTCCTGCAGCAGCAGGGTATGGTATGGTGTAACCGTAGTACAAGCTTGTGGCATCAGCTGTGTAAGTGACATGATTTTCAACAAAAAGAAAATATTTAATGGAGGGTAATATTTAATCTTGCCATGTACATCATGTAAGCGAAAAAAACAAAAAAAAGCTTGCGATTTAACCCCAAATGCAAGGGACCCCCTGCCTAATCGTTCGCCCACAGGAGAAGCCTTGATCCCCCCCCCCCGCCACTTCCTCTGGTTGCATACCTTAGCAACCATTTTTTTAGCTGAAAGATTTGTGGCGCAAGCCGAAGGCGAGGAATAAACGAGAAAAGATGGGATATGACTCGGTTTGCGCCAAAAATCTTTCGTTGAGCTATGCACCAACTCGTCCCAATGTTATACACTCTGCTTATCAGCCATAATCAGGGTATGCATTTTGTTCTACACATGTATAATGCTGGAAAGGACCATGCGCAAACTAACAAGTAAATTTTTATCATAGCAATGACAGATTTATTTTGTGTACAACACTTTCAATGAAGAGTAGTCTAGCCTTGGCCCTCCACAGGCAAATGGGAAACCTGCACCTCTGACCGAGAGTCACATTCGTGTTCTTTACGGACTAGTGACGTGATACAACCTGCTGCGCGATGAAATTTACACATTCTACGAGTCAAATCGGTGTCTTTAACAACAAAATTTTGGTTCCTCCCACCTTTGTTCAACATTGTTCAATTTAAATGCACCAGGTTACTTTTTTTTCTTCCCTTTGTGCACATACTGACATGATGCAGCTGTCCATGGAAGCGCAGATTCTTGAGTCTGTTTTTTTTTTTTTTTTTGAAGGCATGTTTACAATTAAATCAAACACACCAGAGAAGGTTCTGTGCTAGTCACAATATCTTTCCCACACCTCTGCATTGTGTGCATTTGCATCTTTCATCTCGTAAAACAAGACACATAGCACAATAAAATGTGATGTTGAATCAACTTGAATCTGTCCAGCCAGCCTTCCCCTTGAGCGAGTTGTACTTTTCTAGCCACGTGGCATTAGTAGGCCGATGATTTTAATGATGCATATTTACCGTCGAACAATGCATGGACGCAGGGAAATATGCACAGTTGCTCTTAGTTGGCCCACATTAAATAAATGCTGATATATATATATATGAAGTTGAGTTGGCATTAGCAGTCATCGCTTATGGAATTAAAAATAGTTCATGCTTATCATGACTGAAGGTATGGCATGCCAGAAGAAAAAGAAAAACGAAACACGAGGGTGACAAATTATTGAAATTTGTGCACCAGCTCTAGGAGACACCATAGGTCTTTGGCAATTCCTGGTAAAGGTGGATTGATGAACAAAAATAATAATAATGTGCTCATATTTGAACAACATTTCTTTCCCAGGAAGGCCTAAAACTTGTTAAATAACTGCAAGATTTGCAGTGTCATTGTGACATCATTGGTATCGTAGTTACGGTGTACAATTCAACAAGAAAATGTTTGGCCTCTACTTTGTCCAATAATAATATTTTTTTTCTGCCAGAGGAGAGGAAGTCAATTTTTCACAAACTGAGCAATAAATGAACACTTCTAGAATTTCAGTCTAGCATGTCTTGAGCTTTGGAAGCAAGCGACAGAAGTAAAAATGATGGGCTTAATGACAAGAGACAGTAAACGCAGCAATTTGGTTAATAGCTGATTACTAGCTGATGTCAAAAGGAAGAAATGGAATTGCACAGGCCATCTAGTAAACAGGGTGGATAATTAAGTGTTAGTTAATTGTTGTTGCATAAGGATGTCAGCAGAAGGAAACCACAGTTAGGAGTCGCATAAAATTATGCGTTGTAATGAAACTGGGTAATTCCTAGACATACGAAGGGGTGGGGTTGATTGGAGGTTACTAGGAGAGGTCTTTGTCCTTCAGTGGACGCACAAATGATGCCAATAAACAGTGGTGTTGCCAAGGCATCCAATCGCATTGTCCTAGATGAACTCTGCTACTGAAATGTTACTTGCTTCCGTATAGCAAGATCTGAGACAAGAACTACATGGAGACTGACAAACACTGGTGCCTGCGTTGTTTCATTCTATCACAAGCAATGGACTGCCGTCTAGCTCACCCCTATACATTGTTGAAATGCCCATGCTGGAAACTTTTGCAGCATCGTTTCACAGCTGCCAATAATGAACAATACTCACCATAAATGCTGCCTTGTCTCTTTTTCTTTTTTCTTTTTGGGGACTTTACAACTCTATAGACCCGGGTTTGGCATGCCACAGAGTCATGATGCATGACCACACAAAATATGAATCACCGACAGGCCCCATGCCTAATGCAACGTGACTGCATAGAGCCGTCCCAAGTGTACACAAAAGTTTTAAAAGCATAAACATCTTTGATATAAATGTTTTTTTCAGCTGGGTGAATTACAACAGCACTAAAACATTGCAATCCATCACTGCGAATGTGGCTCGAAGTTTTCACCCCATTTCAGAGTTGACTGGATGTTAACACGACGACACTTGTTTCATCACTCACTTAAGTGCACTTAGGAATGAATGCACAACAGCTTTTAACACAGGCCTGCTTAGAAAGCCAATGCTCAATAGGTTGCTAGCCCAAACAGTACTTTTCAATGTGCAGGTTGTATTTCTGTGTGAGAGTTTAGACCACATATGTGGTAGCTTTATTATGTATACTCCTGGAAAGAAAATAAAGATGCCTTTATTACGTCAACTTAACCGTTGTCTGTGGTTTTCAATAGGGAAGCATGACATATGCAACATCTCACAAAAACCTGTAATGCGGTTTCTGTTCAAGAGTTGAGGTTCAAAGTACGTTTATATGAATCCATAGTGCTTTTTTAGCGCAAAAAACGACACCACAAGAAAGAAGACAGAACACAGCGCTGTGTTCTGTCTTCTTTCTTGTGGTGTAGTTTTTTTGCGCTAAAACAGCACTATGGATTCTCACCAACTAGCCTGCCAACGCATTCTGTTGTACGTTTATATGAATAGAAGCAGTTATGCTGCTCTCTTGTAATGTTACACCTCATTGTAATATCTCAGTGCAGCACTCTTTTACAAGCCAAAGTTGTGATGACACTTCAAGTTTCTGCCAGGCATTGAAGCAAGGCATATGGATGGGACTCATCTTCAGACGTGCTCCATAATGACACAGGGACTTGTAGTTAGTAATACTGCAGAATCCTTCATGTTCTCAAGTACAGCGCAAAATTTTAAGCGTTGACAAAACTAAGAGCAAAAACACAAGACGAGCCCTGACTATCAATTGAAAGTTTACTGGAAAAAGAAACATTTATACTACATTGAAATTACTTAATGCTCATGTGCACTAATGATCACATGTCCGAAACATTCACATAGTCAGAGACAACAGTTCTATGTGCATGTGGATAAATATTAGAAGTTGTCAAGACATATAAGCTCTTCAGTTGATAGTCAGCGCTCGTCTTGTATTTTACCTCTTCGTTCTGTCCTCGTTTAAAATTCCACGCTGTCCTTGACAAAATGACTGATGACAAACTCGCCCAAATGTGCATCCTCCTGCAAAATCCCGACTACCAGAATCCTCCATGTGAAGGCCATATATTTGTGGTGCCACCTGGTGGTGTGAATTTTAACCATAGAGAATTGAATTGAATTCTCAAGCTTTAAGTGCATAAACCACGATGTCATTGAGACAGGCTGTAGTGAGAAGCTCTCGAATAATTTTGATCACCCATGATATTCTTTAACATGCATCTAAGCCTACGTAAAAAAGTGTTCTAGCATTTCGCTGCCATGGAAAGAGAAGAGAGCTATTATGGAGCTACAATCATGGTCTACTTTGCTGATGGCATAAATCATCTATTGGCAGCAATGAAATTTGTCAACGTGCTGTTCATTTCATTTCGATTGAGTGGGAACACCCATGCAACATGTTTTTGCCATATTGCCATTGGACAAAAAAAATCGTTGCCCAAGCAATCCATACAGATGGTTAAACAGCAAAGCTAAAACATGCGGCCTTGGTATTTAGCATGAGCTGGGATCTATAAAAGTGTCCTCCGTTGTAGCTTTTGATTTCTCTATGACCACATTTAAGAGAAGCATGCTTCATACTTTGCGTTTGGTGACGTTAGCTTAAATGATATTAATAACACCTAAAGATTTTATGGGTGGCGATTCATGTTGCAGTGGGTATCATCCCTAGCATATATATGCTGACAGAACCTGAAGAGAAACTAGTGCGAGCACGGAAACCCTTTGAGGTATCGTATGCTGGCACTACTTCTTCATCATAGTTTCTGTGCACTCACGGGGACTCGTGGGCCACCACATTTTAACAGCGAAGCTATTTAGCAAAACTGTCCCTTGCGAGTCGATCGCCGAAAACTGTCATCATCTTAACAGGTATGTGCCACTGTGCGGCTACCTGAGAACGAGTACAGAGAGAGAGAGAAACAAGCAGAGAGACGAAAAGAAAAATTCTTGCTGCAAAAAATTCTTCACAAGGTGGGATTTGAACCCGCGTACCCTCGCTCCGAAGACAAGTGTCCTAAGCACTCGGCTATCCAGGCACACTAGCAGGGCATAGCATAGCCTTGTATTGTAAAGTGTAGCAAGGGGGTGAGAAAGGCAAGTAAGCGTGAGGAGGAGGGAAAAAAGGGGAGAGAGGAAAGCATTGCATAGAAAGAATAAGAGAGATATAGAGAGAAAGAAATGCAGAAAGAAAAATAAAGACAGAACATCAACAAAAGAGAGAAAAAAAAAAGATAGAAAGAAAGAGGAAGCAAGCATCGTGTCGTCTATCGACCATTAAAAAACAGAGACTCCCATGTTAATATTATAATTAGAAATATATCATTTCATTCCCTTACTTAAATTTCTGTAATTACTTATTTAATTCTCTAATTTAACACTCGTTTAATTAACATTTAATTTTAAAAAAAAGGAATAAAATCAAAATTGCCCCTTTCTTTTTAATTTTTTTTTACTATAAATTGTCTTTTTTGCATATTCCTTTTATTTTATTTTTTCACAAAGTCTACTGCCGCACGCTTCGTGGCCGATCCCCCGTAGTGGGTTGAGCTATTCCCCTAAGGAACCAACCAACCAACCAGACACCCCCACCACCTGGCCAAGCCATGCACGCGCACTAGGTAAGCCATGCCCACCGACGGAGACATTGCGCGCAACCTCCACTCTATGGTGCATAGTCTGTCTGTGTACTCCCGAGGAGGAAGCCGCGCATCTCGAAGCTAGACGTGTCGGTCGACAGGGAGTACGAGCGGCTATGGGTGCATGCTTCACTGTGCCAAGCTTTGCGCGGCTTAGTGCAAACTGCCTGCAATTTTTTTCCACCTCCTAGCCACATACAGCTTCGCTATAAAAGCACCATAGGATGTTGCTAGCGGGGTTCTTTCTGCCCACATCCTTGGTAGCATGGTTTTCCGTAAGGGGCAACATGCACACAGACAAGTCTCCGAAGGTAGAGCCTCTCGCAGCTTACCTTCACCACCTCTTCTCTCACATGATTGGCTGACGACTGCAATCATGTGACAGTGCGTACCGTGTCCACCAAGCTTTATGCTTGCCGACAGACGGAAAGGTCAGCTCAATACTGCGGTCGCAAGTACGCAGCGACCATCTCTAGTAGTACTTGCTGTTGGTATAGTTGCACCTTCTGCATCAGTAGCATATACCTAGCACAAAAACATGGCCATAAAAAAAACACAGCAGAAAGAACGGGCACCTGTCCTGTCTACGTGTTCTCCTTGTGGTTGCGTTTTTGTCACAGAGTTTATTACTGATATAGAAAACTACCATCTCACTGAAACGACAGAATATTGAGGAATAGCTGCCACTAGCGAAAGGCTCCTCCATAAATATTTATCTAAAAATAGCAAAAAGACATAACAAAAAAGAAAAGAGGACAATGCTTAACCTGTATTGAATACGGAGAAGTGCCGAGTGTAAGAAAGAACGGTCCATGCGTGGCCACAGCAAGGACGAATGCACCACTCTTGCAGCTTGTGTTTCCATGAATAGCCTCTTTGGTCAGTGCCAACCTTTCTTTGCACGAGTGCAACTCTGGATAATGCTACATACTTCTCGTGAAATTAAGTGCAGCTGTGCCAGTAGATTACATTTACGCAATATCATAAATGTCACAGAAAAGGCTTCGCAAGCCAGAAAGGCACACATCACGGTGGTCTGGCAGTTATGGTACTCAAATGCAGACCTGAAGGTTGTGGGATCAAGTCCTGACCACGGCGACCACATTTTAATGGAGGTGAAATGCTTGAGGCCCGTGTACTTAGATTTAGGTGCACATTAAAGAATACCTTGCGTTTAAAATTTCCAGAGCCCTCTATTACGGCGTCCCTCATAATTGTCGTGTGGTTTTGAGCGTAAAACCCCAACAATAGCCAGAAAGCCAGAAAGGACGTAAAAATGAAATACCGCGATGGCACCCTAATTGTTCCTGCACCACTTATTCACGGCGACTTGTGCTCTGGCCAGAGGTGATACTCTATCGACACTGTAGAATTACATCATGCTGTTGGCTCCGCCTTCTCATTGGCTCTGAATGGCCCAGAGTGCTGCAATGCCTTCCCCAATTGGTTCAAAATACTGCTCTTATGGAATTTGACAACATGGCTTTATTAGAAGGCATTTAGAATTGCTTCCCTAGCTCACATAGTGTCGGTAAAGATGGACTCATTGTACTAAATTCCAAAAGAGCTAATTCAGCAAGCTTGAAGTTTTTGCCGAGCCACAAGGGCACAAACACCAAAGTTTGAAATTTACAACATAGCGTTGATGTAACGGGGCCAGGGTTTTAGCACAAGACTCAAACAACAGGGAAGAAAAAATTTTAGGGGCGTAGCTCCTCTTAGTCTAACCTTGTCACGTCTCCGTTGTCCGGCGTATCTCCCGGCAGCCGGCAGTAAACGGCAGTATCTGTCCGGTGGTGGAGGTGTTCGGCGTGACCACCCTTACTGCGCATGCGCATACCCTCTCCACACACCTCCTCTCCACTCCCCCTCACCATTCCCCATGTCCTCTACCCCCTCCCCTTTCCCTCTCTCCACTCAACCTCTCACCTTCCCCTCTCCCTTTCCAATCTTCCTCTTAAACGCGGGCTAGAAATGCCGAAATTCTCTCCTGCGCAACGCCGCGATGAGCTCGAACGCATGCGCGTCCCCTCCCCTTCTCTCTCCTCTCCTACGCTGCGCCCCTCTCGCCCGCCTGTCGACCGCGTTCCCCGCTCGCCCTGTGAGAATTAACGGCCAGGCTAGATGGAAGATACGGCGCGCGTAGCGTCCCTCTTCGCGTTCCACGACGCGAGGTCGGTAGCATGTCCAACGAACGCCAACGGAACACGATCGTGCAAGTGCTCCGGTTTCCCATCGCCTCATGGTCACCCCCCACCCCTATCTTGCCTCGCGGCGCAGCGGCGCCGACGCGAGGCAGCGTCGCAGCAGCGTCTTGATTGAAAAAACGGACCGCTCGCGCTGCACAACTGTTCTCTGACCACACCGTATATATAGGCACTGGATTTTGACCTCCAAGGTAGTGCGTGTGTGCGATTTCTCCTGTGCGTGATTAAACAATGAACATTCACAGCGTACATGTAAAATTAAAGTCAGCTGCAAGTCGTCATAACTCTCATCGAACCTTTAGTATAAACGCGCCCAATCTCACATCGGTGATGATGTACTGGGCAGAATTCACGGAAGATTCACGGTTTACCGATGAACCTCCGCAGCTTCGCCCACTCATCATAATTCACTCCGTGGATATGCTGTGATTTTTTTTACGTACTTGTCATCTCGTAGGGAAGAGCTCGGTGGAACTTAGCTGTTCCAGAAATTTCAACCAGTTATGAATATACCTAAAGTAATGTTTCCCCAGGAAGTCTGTCAGTTTAAGTTGGTTTAGCTTTCCTGCCTGTTCCTGTCTGCCTAATACTCTACATATCTGCAAACATTCTAAAAATGCAAGATATGGTACCTGGACCAATTGAATGTTACCAGCCTTTTCCATTCTTTCACTAAATTAGAAATGTTATATTTACACATTTACCAAGCCGAGTGTCGAGGTAGCCCATTTTGTCTGGGACATACTCGTGGCAAAACTTCAGTACCAACAAATTCTGTGTAACATGTACAGTGCTGACGGATTGAAACTAGACAATCTGGGGCAAAGTATTGCACATACCTTAGTTTGCACCATCTTCAGTTGATGTCATATTGGCGCAATTTCGAATTTAACACTTACATCACAGCCAGCATTACCTTGAGTGATGACATTCGTAGCGATGTGACGCGGCTCTCTCAAGCAACTGCGCAGACCAGTCGCTACACTAAAAGTTTTGACTTTGCGTGTCAATGCGCAAGCATAATACTGCGCGAATAAGCACAACAAAAGTGACGACACTGCTTCCAAACAAAAACAATAATTTACTCCTCCGAAAAAAAGCGTCTCTCTCAGCTGTACAAGTAAAGCTGTCTGTACAAGCAAAGCGTTAAGCGCAGTACATGGCAGCCAACCAGCAGAATTAACACAAGTGGAGCAGCTGACAGAAAACACAGAAAAATGAGTTAAATTTCGCGCAGCATTGCCCGATATCTTTTGCAGGACTTGTTATACAGTTCACACAAAACATGAAACAGGACACGAGGAAAAAAAAAAAAAAAAAAAAACGCTTGCGTGCATCTTTTCAAAAGGCTCTCAATGTCAGAGTGAAGCAATTCGCTAGGGAAAGACAACTTCTCGATTCGAACGTGCGACGGCCCAGAATTATGCGTGGGCTTGAAAAACAAAAGGAATTTGGCTGAAACGAAGCATTGATAGAATCACCGAAGGATAAAAATGAAACGCTGCATGAAGGCTTTCGTCCCGACACCAAAACACGGGTGCTCTTAATTTCCAAATGAGAACAGCGCAGATTTTACACAAACTTAAAGATTAGCCCACCTTGGTACATCAAAATGCTAAGCGTGCCTTCTGTAAGTCATCAAAAATACAAAAGGTGCTTTGACAGCTCAATTCATTAGCACAAAGCAACCTAAATTGCACAATGACCGTTAAGCAACCGACGCAGAAGAATCATTGCTCAATAACGTAAATATAAATTGACTCAGCGAAAAGTACTTTAAAAAAATAAGGCAACACTAAACTTGTTCATCAATATTTGTATTTACTGAACTTGCAGCAAATGAGCCTGTGTGTTCGAAGGCTTAGAGCTCACTTAAAAAAAGTTTGAAATTTCACTCGTGCTTACAGAGCATGTCAAAATGCACGAACCCAGAGAATAAACAAGTTAAAATTTCATGGAAGCTGCCAACAGACAGCACCCACATTCGAAGGCAGCACGAGTGACAGAAAGCTAATATATAAAAAATAAGCAATAAAATGCTTTGAAAAGTGCACCTGCCTCTTAATTATATTTGTCAATTAGTGTTATCTGTAGGAGTAATAAGCTAGATTGAGCGAACTTGTGAATTAACAAAGGTATAAAAAACTCTGCGACAAATCTGACTCAATTCATGTGCATATCAATTATAAATATAAAAAAAAATGTATCCAAGAAAGTGTGCGGACTGTGACTGATACAAAAAGAGTTTAGACATTAAATAACATGTAGCTAGGGTGAAAAGGCACAAGCAATCACAGTTACGAGGAAAGCAGAAAAAAAAAGAGAGTCTAAGAAGCAAGTGTTTAATAAGCGACGGCACTTGTTAAGTAACAATCAACGCAAATGAACACTGCAAACAATGGTTTGAGACAGGTATTGATGACTTAGTCCGAAGCAATCACATGTTGCATGAACAAAAAAAAGAAAAGAAGAGAAGGTCCCGCTAACACGTTGAGCACCCACATATCCTTTGTCTTTCGACAGATTGGAACCACCTTGCACCAAATGCCTTGCAACACTACATGTCAGACTAGCAACAACATCAGAATACACAACTTGAACCGATGTAAGTTGGGGGAGGGAAGGGTCATACAAAAGTCTGTTTCCACCATTACAGTACTTGACCACTCCAACAAGCCTTCGGTGAGTTGAGGACAAGACGAGGCTAGCCATCATTATCAGACTGGACATTACAAAAGCCACAGTGAAAATTTCAAAAAAAAAAAAAAAAGAGAAGCAGCTGATGATGGTACCACACTATTTAGTCTATGACCTTTACGTTTGTTATGAGTGACACTGCAGGGAGGGGACAGTACAAGCGAGGCAGCAAGCCACCTTCTTTCGGTAATAAAAACAAGTTCTGTGAGAGAAACACCAATCCACCTAAGTCCCGAGAATTCATAGTCGAGACTTTTTTGAGTCGGAGGAACTTCACTTGGCATCCCAGCGAGACTGAAAAGCCGCTCCACGCAACCAGACAGCTGGCGACGATGATGGGGTCAGAGGGCCGCGCTTCGGTGAAACCCCTCCTTGTGACATCACCAGACGTCCGGTGACGTTGTCTGTATCTGGTGACATCGCCTGCAACCCGGTGACATCACCAAGTTGAGGCGAGATGCTGAAGTGAAGAAGGCACTTGGACATACGGGGTGAGTTCGAGTCACGAGGGGTCGTGCACGGTGCGGTGACTCCGGAAGTCCTCGGCGGACAGCACCTGCTGGCAGGTTGCGCACACGAGCAGTTGGACGGGCGGCCCTTTGGGCAGTGCGCCGGATGTCGCTGCCTGCGCCTTCCGGTGGGCGTTGAACGTGGCCATGAGCTCCTGCTGCTTCCGAATGTCCGGCAGCAGGAACAGCAGCTCGGGAAAGATGGCAATGAACTCCTTCTCGGAGCCAAACAACTCGACACAGCGGGAAAAGTACTCGTCAGCGGACAACACCCCCTGGCGGAACGAGCCCGACAATGACTTGAACGTTGCAAAGAGGCCGTCCTCGGAGCGTTTAGCCAGGATCTGCTGCACATCCTGGATCAGAGCGAGGTTGCGCTGCTGAAAGCCCGCTGGAGGCATGTACTGCGGCGGCACTGCGGGCGACGTCGGTGTCGTCGTCTTCACGAGCGAGGACAGCGTCCCCATCGGCGTGTCGCACACATTGGGTCGCGCAAACCCGGGTGGTGGCTTCTTGGGTTTGCCGAATCCTGGCGGAGGCGCAGCAGTCCCCGCTGGCCGACCGTTGAGGCACGGAAAATCTGCAACTGTCAACCTCAGCGGTTGTTCGTCCGAGTCCGAACTGTCGCCGTCGCAGACCACATCGGTGGCGGGCTCAGGAGGTGCTGGGATAGTGGTCCCTTTCCTCGCAGCCGCGATAAGTTGCAGCAGGTTGTTCGTGGGAGGGACAGCAGACGGCGTCGATTCAGTACTAGTCTCCGAAGGCTGTTTGTTTGTGACCGCCACTGACGCCTTGGCAGTGCCGTTGTTGTTGATTTCGATCCCTGGCGGATGTTTTGACATTTCTGTTTGCTTCGTGTCCTCCGTCTTTTTCTTTTTCTTCGTCTTTGCCGACTTTCCCGTGTTCCAAGGTGGCTCTGACTGAGGCGAAGGCGCTGGCGAGGACGAAATCGAAATCCGGGCGACGCTGCGCGTCGCCAAAGTCGGAAAGTCCTCGTCGAGCACCATCTTTTGTGGTGCCTTGGAGGGCGGCTTTTTCGCTCTCGCCAGCTCCGGTGCGGGGCGCGCCGTCACCACTGCCGATGCTGTCGACAGCTGTGGTTTCACCGAACTACGGTCTCCCGAGGGCTGCGCGAACCAGTCCATTGCGGTCTTTCCTCCGGTGCCGTTGTTGTTGGCATCCTGCTGCTGCTTCGCGGCCGACCGTTGACCCGGCGTTATTCCGTTGGCGTGGCCCTTACCGTGTGCCTTAGTTGACTTGCGAAGTGACACCATGGCTGGTGGTGCAGGTGGCCCCTGCTGCATGGCGGTAGAGGACGACGGGTTGAGCGATGGAAATTCGTCGACGCTGTTGACGTTGACCTTGTTCGGCCTCCTAGGAGGGTACGACGATGCCGTTACTGGAAAAGGGTCGACAGGAGCCTTGTTCCCGGATGAAGTAGACGGTGCTGGTGCAGCTCCGTCGCTGCCGAGCTGCGGGAACTCTTTCTCGCAGCGATAATCAACCGGCGGCTGCAATTCCCAAGTCATCTGAAGGTCCTCAGCCGTCTGCAAATGTGACTGCGTGGACAGCAGATTCTCTCTGCAGAAAACAAGCCGTATAAAAGGAGAGTCATCAGAAAGATTGAATGATCATCTCCAAGTTTGTATCACCCCATCCTCCTCTCAAAATAAAATCTCTCCAAACAATGTTGAAAATAGCCAAGGATAGCCTAATAAGGGCTGGTAAAGAAATACAGAAGAACTGAACACCAAAATTCCAACAAAAAAGCTTCACAACTTGAGGCCCGGTGGTTAGAGAACTTAGTATCAGAAACAACACTGATGACCAAAACTGAATGCACATGACATACACTCAAACCTCGATATTAAGAACACGGATATAACGAATTATCGGTAATAACGAAGTAAATGAAAAATAGTCCTGTCATAGATACAACGTTGTGAATACATGTTTATAACACATTTTCGGATATAACAAAGTTATTTTTGTGTCAGATGTGACTTTGTTATAATGAGGTTACAGTGTACTTACCTGGTTTTAACACACGCCTCATTTTCCTCCCCCCAAAAATTGTGTCTAAAGAGTGCCTAAACACTTACAGCCAAGTACAAAACCCGAATCACATTGCTTTTAATGAGCTGGCTTTACCAGTATCTCGACAAGCAAGGCCCTTCCGACGAGCGCATGGCAGGCTAATGGGCGTTCAGTTTATTTTGTAGGCACTTGCAAATACAAATTTTTCGACTTGAAGCAAGTTAAAGTGACCAGTACAGGGGTCTCAAACTCGCCTCAGCTAGTGGGCTGCAGTCACGAAATTTAGTCCTACAAGGGCCGAGACAGTAAAGATGGTGGGAGCGAGGAGTGGGGGGAGGAGGGGGGAAGGGTGGGGGCGGGGTAAAGAGAGTGAACAAAATTTCACCTAACGTTTGCCATTTGCAAGAACGCCTTTCCCATATCCCATATATGGTCATTTCTAAAGGAGATTTGACGTCAGGTTTCGAAAAACATATCGATACTGATTTCCCCAACGACTAATATCTGGACGCCCATTCTCATACGTAGAGTTTTCATTCTGCGGCGATGTGAAAAAAACATTGTGACTGCAAGGGGTGCCTCATGAAAAAAAAAATGCTTGAAACCCCCCCCAGTTCCGTCCCTGTAGCTTACCCGCTATTAATTGCAATAGGCCAGAAAGTAAAGCGAGTACTATTTAACAAAGTCACAAAACTTTCCGTATGAAGCCGTGTTTTTTGAGGCCCCCGAACTAGCACTTCAGCATGATATGACACAAACACGGCCATCTGTGAAATACCGGGAGGTGCCACATTTATCTGTGCTACAATGTCGAGAAACTACATAACTTAAAATTACTAAGTCTCTGTTTTTCATAATGTTATATGTTTGCTGCATAAAATTTGTTCCCACAAGAACTATTGGTACAGTGTAGTTTAAAGAGACACTAAAATGAAACAACGATGGAATTAAAATGGATAGATTATTCTTTGAGAAATTGGCTGTCAATAAATTCACCATCACAGGCTTAGTAATAAAAGAGAAAATGAACGTCAAAGTTTCATTTTTAAAATCTTGCGCCGAAATCTCTGCACATAGAAGTCAGCATGACATCAAAAGATTTCAAAGAGTTTTTTTTTTCTTCTTGTTTTTCAGAAACAATGGGTCAACGAAACTTTTTGAAATTTGATACTTTACGCCTCTAGCCTCCTCAGAGAACAATATACAGCTCAGACCACTTATAACGTAACCGCTTACAGTGCAGTACCGGCTATAACGCGGTTTTTTCTGACTCCCGTTTACCCTCCCATAGAACTCCATGTATACGCATACCGCTTACTGTGCAGTCCCCCGAGGTGAAAGACCGGTTATAATGCGGCTGCCGGAACGTTCTCAGAGATGCGAGGGAGCGAGCGTGCCTCTCGGCGGATATGCGCCGGCGGGGGAGAGAGCGGCGACGGCGTTACGAAGGAGGAGCGGACGCGGGACGAACGAACAAGGAGCGGGGGGGGGGGGGGGAAAAGGGGTGTGTGAGGAGGGGGTGCGGTTGCGTGGCCGACAGAGAAGCCTTTGCCCCCTTGAAATGCGCGCTTTGCCCCGGCCGCATGACATGCGCGCTCCGCTACGTACGGGCGCCCGCGTCCGCATCAAGAGCGCGTTACAGTTTGTCTCTGTCGGGAAAATAGTTGTTTCGTCGTAGAGCGCAGATATCGCGCGTGCAACCTAGATTCCCCCGCAAGTAACAATGCTTTGAGACGCGACTGAGCTTTCGCCTTTGCCACCAACAGGCGGACTTACAAGCTTGAGAGACTTTTGCAGGATACAGTAAAAGCTCGTTAATTCGACTCTCGTTAATTCGGAAAATCGGTTAATTCGGACACGTCATCTGGTCCCTGTAAATATACGCATCACTCTATGAGACTGGGCGCTCGTTATTTCGGACAGATTTGACCGCAAATCGGATAATTCGGCGACTTTCGGGCCGCTGGCGAGGCTCGAAAACGAAAAAAGAACAATTCGGAACAAAAGTGAAGCTTAAACGCAGCATCGCCATGGACATCAATTATCGACTTGGCTTGGATTGAGACTGGTTGAACGCCTTTTTTTCGCGTGTGTGTTTTGTTGCTTTGTTCCCGTTGGTGTACTGCATCGTTGATCGCCGATTTATCGAGGAACATTTCAGTACGGCTCCTTTAGCTTGATCGTTGCTGGTGCTTTTGTGCTGACTTCTCGTGCGACCGCACTCTCCGCCGATGGCAACGCCGGCGAAGCGGCCCAAGTACGAGGCCAAGGACTTCAGCACCAAAGTAGAAATTTTGCGTGCTCTGAATAACGGGCTCTCCCGACAAGAAGTGATGAAGAGTGATGAAAGGGGATCCTTCAATCGGCGGCAAGAAGCAAGGAACGAGTCCCCCAACGTGACGGGAACAGAGCGCTTGCCGCTTCTCGTTATCGGAAAGGTTCAAAAGCCACGCTGCTTTAAGAACATCAACAATCTTCCCGTGGATTACCGTGCCAACCGAAAAGCGTGGATGACGGGTGAAACTTTTGCGGTACTGCAGACATCATGCGAGCTGCTGAGCACCTTGAAGGGCTCAGAAAAATTGTGTCCGCGCGAATTTCTGCTCGAAAACAGACAAGCATCCGCGATTACTTTGTTAAGTAAAGGTATGTTGAAAAAACTCGTGCATTTATTGTGTTTATTTCGACCATTCGATAATTCGGACATTCGGTTAATTCGGACATTCTTTCCGGTCCCTAGAAATCCGAATTAACGAGCTTTTACTGTAGTTGCCGCGGCTGTTCTCCCGACCGCGAACCAAAACTGCGTTTCACGCGTGATGCTCTCGGTTTAGCTCGCGAGTGCGATCTCTTCTACGCCCGATCTCCGTGCTGCCTAGGGCAAGCTTCTCGTGGCGGCATGCCAAGTTGCAACGCGCACGCTAGGCCTAACGAGCGCTAGCTACCATGTTGGCGGCCGCGGACTACAGGAGTTGCGGTTTGGTGCCGAGTCAATGAAACATTTTGCAGTTGTTGCATTTAGAAGGGGTGACTTACATCTTTAACGAAAACGCGGGCGTGCGTGTGAAACACTGGAGTGGTGGTTTGCGGTTGCCACCGTTTTCGACATGGCGCATGCGCAGTGTGCTACCGCGGTGACTTCCCGTGACGGCGCATTTTTCCGCGTTCGTTATGTCGGCACCGCAGGTCCGCGGACGCTAACCGTTCAACATTTCCAAATGTAAGCAGACGCAAACTTACATCCCAGTCGCATGCCTCGATAGTCGGAATCGCGCGCCTACCCGTTGGTCATGTTTTGCACACGTGCAACCTTTCAAAAATGTCGTTTTGGTTATAGCGCGGTACCGCTTATAGTGCGGATATTCGCGACTCCGGCGACTTACGTTATAAGCGGTTTATGCTATACTCTATTTTTCATTAATAGGAACTGTGTATGCCCCAGTAGACACTCAGAATTTATGACGTCACAGTGACTTATGCGGAAGCTTCAAATTGGCGCTGCCACCTGCATTTTTTCTTGTTTTTTTTTGCATTTTCTTGCTTACCAGGCGTCTTCTAGCAGCAAGAGTTGTACTTTTGGCACTGTGAAAAGCTAATTTACTAATACAAAAAAAAAATCGCATTTCTATTCAGTGCCTCTTTTCAGTGTCCTCCTTCAGTCGCGTGACGCGATTCGCGAAACGATGGAGGCCCAAATCATAGTTGTAATCTTCGGGGAGAAATACCGAAATCCTCCCAGATTTCAGACCGCGATCACATCTGCATACCTGCCAACCTCACAGCATGACAATTCGGGTGACCGCAGCGGGGGGAGGGGGGGGGGTAGTTTTTTTTCTTTTTACACAGCGGAAATTACTGAGACTGGAGACTGACATCAGAAAGGGGTAAGGATGTTTGTTTTGAGCTGCTTGAACCAAACTTCTTTACTTGTGAAGGCACCAAGGCAGTTCACAGGCGCACGTGGTACAGAATCCGTACTTTTCACCTTTCCGCGACGTCACAAAGCACGGAAACCCAGCTGCAGCTGTGTACGAGTCCAGAAACACTCGCAAGTACTTCTTTGATTTTGACGCCGTCATCGACCTTCTAACTGAACTCTGGAAACGCGCAACCCCCACGGCAGACGGCATAGCGTACAAAATGCGGGGGCCAAGATGGAGACGCAAAAGTTCAGGCTAGGCTCAACAACTGCCGCAAATGAACTGAACGGTGGCCGGAGCGGCAAGATTGCGACACGCGGCGCTGTTTCTCCCAAGCACGCCGATATTGCCGATATCGAGAGTGCAAAGCAGAATGGGGACCGCTTACTTACCGCCGGTCTGCCGGCCACCCCTCCTTTGGAAAATGGAATGTGCTCAACAGTCTCGCCGTCTCGTTATTGGAGCGCTCGTGCAGCGCCGTGGCTCTGGCCGCCGTTCACTTTTGGCAATCTTTTTCCATTGAGGCTGTACCTTTTCCCTCGCCTTCTTTCAGTACGGTGGCGAGCGCTTCTCACGGCCAGCCTTTGCCCAGATGCGCAGTGCCTAGAATGTACTCAACGGTACTCTAGGATATGGTTACAATGAAATAGAAGTGTGGTGGCGAGTGCTCTTCCGCAGCACCGCCACAGCAGGAAAGGCTGACGTACGCGCATGATTTTAAAAAAAGAGAGGGAAAAAAAAACCCGCCTCTGCTGTGGTGGCCACTTTTCGGGAGATTCGAGATGACATGCGTACAATCGGGAGATTAGGTCCCAATTCGGGAGTCTCCCGGACAATTCGGGAGAGTTGGCAGGTATGCATCTGTCATGTGAACACAGCTTTTAGTTCTTTAATGGTGCCTTCAACAACATGACCAGCATCGCACTTCACTGCAACACAGTTTTGCAGCTAAGTGCAAAAGCAGTAAAGCTGTGTTGTTTCGTCCCTTATAGGACCGCGGAAAAAATAATTCGCGATCTGTGATCTTGGGAAACACAACAACTGATAACAGTTGCCCGAAACGAGTCAAGAACAGGAGTAGCGTACAGCTGGAAAAACGTACCGAACAGGAACAGACCAAGGCATACCTGCTAGTGTCTGGTGGTGGACCTCTCCCCAACCGAGGTTGCCGTGGTGGGCGTCGTCCGTGGCCACCAAATTCATCATAGTAGCCACTGGACACTGCGCACCGAGCCACAAAGATGGCATCAAACATAAAAAATGAACATTGCCGCATTTTCATGCGTTTTTCGCATATAACCCACCCCTGCATTTTAACGTGCACCCCCAACTATGTGCAGGTTATACACGAGATAATATGGTAAATCCTTTTTGATTGATATAAACGAATTCCTCTTAAAGGGTTACTGACACGAATATTTTCAGTTGTCTTTTTTTTTGCGTAAAATGAAAGGTCAAGCCCTCAAGAGCCTAGAAAAGATAGTGCTAAGCGTGGGTGCGCCCTGGAAAAGTAATCACAGTATGTTTTTAAAAGCTAGTTTCCAATTCCTACTGTACCCTAACGCCACAACACGGTATGAGCTTCTCGTCACGTGCTCGCACAATATATAGTGACGTTTCAATGGCCGCTCTGTACCGTGGCTCCGTTGGCAACGCACAAGTGGCCATTTTGGAAGTTTTGGTACCTAACCTCATCACAACTAGCAAGACTGCTGCGTGAAGTCACAAGAATTTGTACTGTAGCCTGACGTCAAGCTAATGTCGATGTGAGTAGGTGCGCCATGGAAAAATTGAGTTTAATATCAAATTAAAATAGCATTTGCTGAGCTTCACACTAGCTCAGAGCCGTCTCTGCATACAGAGATTTCTTTGGCAGAGTAAACTTGCCTTCGAAAAAAGGTGTCAGTACCCCTTTAAGAACTCTACCTTTATTTATCCCACAGTATTAGACTCGCTACTACAAGAGAAATGTCACAGTTACATTGCTAGTATTTTGCACCAAGTCGTCAAGAATGGCATGACACTGGGACTTCATAGGTTAAAGGGATGCTGAAGTGGTTTTACAATTCGGTAAAACTTTGTTGTTAACAAGGACCAACATTATTGTCGACGATGGCGTAATTTTTTTCGCTGTTGTGGCAGCAGGAGCTTTAAAATACGCGAAAGAAAAGTTCGTCTTGCTCCGCCCACGCGAGCATGCCGAAAGTGTGGGCGTGACCGGACCTACGTCATCGTCGGTAGTTTTGGCCACAGTGGTAGAATAGCAGGTGGCCCGACGCGCCGCTCCGCCAATGCGCCGCGCGTGTCACGGAGGTGCTCGAGTTGCCGCCGCTTTTCCGCAAGGTGGCAGCAGGTATACTCTGGGCCGATATCTCCGCTCCGGCGCATTCGAAAGCATGTGGCCAGTGTGCGTCGCGAGCATTTAAACTGCAATTTACATCTTTAACTTATGAGAAAGTGATCCGCGGTGTATTTATTACACCAGAGAGGCCTTGAGCAACACTGAAGAGTTGCCGTCGCTTAGAACGGACGCGCCACTAATGAAAGCATGCAACGCAACCAGCGTTGCAACGGCGTCTCTTCCTTTCTGCTTGGTAATCTTCGATAAATGCGGAGGCGTCCGTGGGTGCAAGCGTCCGAAGAGCAAGAGCGTCCCTATGCGACGCAACCAGCGTCGCAAAGTCGCAATCAGCCTACGAGTCATGATCACGGCCAGATCACGGTGGTCGTGATTAGGCGATCCCACGGCTTGAGATCCGCTCTGATGCGTCGCGTTTGTAGCGCACTGTCAAACCGACGCGCGTGATCGCATCGGTATTTCCGCTCACTTTGCAAGCTAGAACCATGGCTGAAACCACGGTGGCTCGATCTGTGCCGCTGATGCGGCGGGCACCGTGGGGCGAAAAGGCTTCACTCCAAATTGCAAACCTGTCTACAAAACGTGCAAAGAAAAGCTGTGTCTTTTCTCCGCGCCGAAAGACGAATGCGACTGCAGTTGTGGAGAAATGCAATTCCACGGAAAGACCGCCAGCTACAGTCCTCCGACATACATGCGATAACGTGAAAACCAAATGCTTTTTTTTACTCTGTACACTCGCCGGTAGAAATTTTAACGCTTCCGAAAAAAAAAAAAACACGCGCGCGTCCCTTGCAATCGGCACCCTGTCAGTCATATCGGGACTACCCGCGCTGATTAAAAAATTTTAAGCTTCATAAAGCCTGTCGCTCTTACTTTTGCGGTCGAAGCTGGCAGACAGCCACTACAAGCTAGTAAAAGCTCAAACAACCGTTTAAAGCCACAAAGTTAGCTAGAAAAACCGGTTTTTACAGCCCAGCGAGAGCTTGCAATGCGCATCTTTCGGCCCCAAAACTCGTCGCGAACCTAGCGGCGGCTGCGAGCAACTCGAGCAGTACGGCGACGCGCTCGCGGCGCTCGATGGGCCACTTGTTTTGTTCTACCACCGTGGTTTTGGCGGGGCCGTGGCCTCCGTGACTACTTCTGGCTGCGCACGTTCGTGGAACCGATCGCGAAGGCCATGCTTTTACAGAGCTGATGGCGCCGATGACGCGGCACACCGAAGTTGACGTCACCGCCTTCGCTCAGCAGTTCAAAAAGCCCTGCGGCTGCAGCCGCTCTTTTTTTGCCAAGAAATGCCATTTGCGTTCACTTCTGTGAACTCTTACATTGGTTTTCGAATTCAGCAAGGATCAAACTATGATTACACATTGCAAAGTCATTTTTTTAAAAAAGTGCTTCAGCTTCCCTTTAAAGCAGCTTTTTTTCGCATTCTGGCCGCTGGGGTGGTAAATATCATTGACACTTCTTAAGTTCGCCTTCTAGATCTTTTCGAATACACTCTTTAGTCCTGCTTTACCAACGAAAATTTAACCAGGCCCCAAAAGATGCCACAAAAATCCTTGCCATCACGCCAATATAATGCAAGAATTTCAGGGCGGCGGCGCCAGGCATCCTTCACATCTGTATCTTTTTGCACTCTGCTGCGAAAGTAAGGCTTCCCTAAAAGAAGACCTTCATAAACAAATCTCAAACACCTGCACTACACCCAACAACAAAAGTTTGCTTACTTGCAGGGCATAATCAAGCGGCAAAATGAACAAACGGACAAAAGACTGGTGCAAATGTTGACCTTATCTGTCTTCTGACTTTAATGGCTCATCGATACTTCTATGTTTCATAAAGTTGAACATCAAAGCAGAATTTCTCAAAATTAAACAGAACTTGTTTCACTGTAGTGCCAAGAAAAAATAGCTCATTACGTGTTGCTACAGTACAAAACTAACTATTGTGACACAAGGAACACTTCCAGCCATATGCATCTTCCGAGGTAGTATCTAGGCTCTTCGTGAACAATGCCTATCCAAAGCGGACACATCCCAGCATTCCCATGCACACAACAGCTTCAAAGTTCCACATTTCCCTCTAGGTCAGGGGTCTCAAACAGGCGGCCCGCGGACCTTTCGCTGGCGACCCAGCCCACATATGACTGTCCCTGTCCGTATATTTATTTTCTTAGTATGTTCATTGAGTTACACAGCCATGACTGGTCTCAAACACATTTTTCGTGAGGCACCCCATGTGGTCACTATGTGTTGAAACATAACCTTGGAGCAATAACTAGACTTCAGAATTAGTGTCTAGATTTCACTCATACTAGAAACCGGTATAGATAAGTTTTTCAAATTGTGATGCTAAATCCCCTTCAGAAGTGACCCATACCGGAGATATGGGAAAGGCCTTCTTGCATCGTTAGCTGACACTTTGTTAGGCATGTGCGGAAGGGCCTTCTTGCCGTTGAGCACTTCGAATATTCGAACGAGTAATTCACTTTGACAGGAATTTAAATTATTCAAAATTTCCAAGTATTCGAAATGAATGAATAGGCGTATACACTCAAACCTCGATATAACGAAGTAAATGAAGAATAATCTTCTCATAGATACAGTGTTACAAATAAACGTTTATAACGAAGTTATTTTCGTGGCAGATGTGACTGTTTAATGAGGTTCGACTGCAGTACAGTAAAAGCTCGTTAATTCGACAGCCGTTAATTCAGAAATTCGGATAATTTGGACGGCTCTATTGGTCCCGGCCAAAGTGCATGTTAATCTATGGGACCAAACCTTCGTTAATTCGTCAGAATTCGGCTCCGCACCGCTTAATTCAGACAAATGCTGACGGCTGCTGTTACACAAAAGTGTGGTAAATCAGCGCTGGCACCGCTGGAGAGAAACCGAAACCTGAGTGGCATCGCCACCATCATCAACTAGTGGGGGCGATCACAGCGTCACCGAACGTCGGTGTCTTCTTTCTTCTCCACTGCGCCTCCGACGCCATTTTCCCTTGTGTTGTCGTGTCGGCACCATCTCTTCTTGCGGAGTTCTCTTTTCTTTTCTTCCTTTGTGACCGTATTTGCATGACACCACCATCGTGCGCTACAGTGATGGCAACACCGAAAAAGCGGCAAAAGTACGAAGCGAAGAACTTGGCGACTAAAGTGGAAATTTTGGAAGCACTGAAGAACGGTGAATCGCGACAGCACGTTATGACCAAGAACAACGTGAAGCGGAGCACGTTGGGAACGTACGTGAAAAATGAACAACAGATTCGACAAGCCTTCGAAAGCGAGAAGTTTCATGCATCTAGAAAGCGGTTGCGAACCGCAGCTGATCCCCAGCACGAAGAAGCTTTGCTCCGGTGGATTACTGACTGTCGCAACGCGCATCTGCCTTTGAGCGGACCTCTCATCATGGCACAAGGTGAGAAGTACGCTGCAATGATGAACATTGAATCGTTCAAAGCGTCAGAAGGGTGGTTCGCGAGGTTTCGAGAGAGACACAAACTTGTCTTCAGAAGTGTGTGCGGCGAAAAGGCCAGCGTTGACGAAAGCGTGACCACCGAGTGGAGAAATGTGAAGCTGCTGGAGCACATCGCCGCATATGAACCACGTGACGTGTTCAATGCAGATGAAACTGCTCTTATTTTTCAGAGCTCTGCCCGACAAGACGGTGACTTTCAAAGGGGACGCGTGCATTGGTGGCAAGAAGTGCAAGCAGAGGATAACTGTGCTTCTTGCCACCAATATGACTGGCACGGAGCGCTTGCCACTACTTGTCGTCGGGAAGGCGCATAAGCCATGTTGTTTAAGAACGTCAAAAGCCTTCCTGTCGAGTAAACAGCGAACAGGAAAGCTTGGATGACCTCGGACATTTTTCGCAGCTGGCTGCAGCAGTTAGACTGGTACTTAACGTCTAAGGATCGCAAGATAATTATGGTTGTTGACAACTGCAGTGCCCATAACTGTACAGTTGAACTGAAGAGCATTAAAGTAGTTTTTTTGCCGCCCAACACTACGTCTGCTCTTCAGCCGATGGACCAGGGTATCATTCACTACGAGAAGTCGAAGTACTGCAAGCACCTGCTAGAGCGAATGATCCTATGCTCAGAAGCTGGAACGTTGTATCAAGTGGACTTGCTCGGCGCAGTTCACATCATCGCCCACGTGTGGAAAAACACTCCGTCGCAAGTCATCGCCAACTGTTTTCGGCACAGCGGTTTTGTGAGGCCCGAGCATGCGGCAGTAGCTGACGATGGCATCGACGAGGTGTCAGCCGAGTCCACCGACGATGACTGCCCGACCTTCGATGCTGTCCTTCCCACAGATGTGACCCTTCAGGACTACATCGCGATTGATCATTGTGTCGCCACGACTGGTCTCCTGATCGATCAAGAAATTAATTAATGATGTCACGTGCGCCCAGGAAGACCACGATTCTGACGAAGAGTCATGCGAGGAGATGCAGCCGCAACCTCATCGCACCTCACGGGAAGTCTCGGAGGTGCTTTTAATATTAGAGGACGTTTGCCTGAACACTCCCGACAGCTTGTGTGCTGTTGGCCATTTGGAACAGTTATGAAAAATTGTAATGTCAGCCGGAATCTGCGCGAAAACGCCAGACGACAATTACAAAACACTTCAGCAAATAAAGGTATGCTTCTGCAGCTTGATTTTAATGTTGTGTTACTGTTCATTCCTTAATTCGGCATTCGGTTAATTCGGACATTTTTTCCGGTCCCGTGAAATCCGAATTAACGAGCTTTTACTGTATTAGACTGCATGTAACCCCCCCGTAAAGATGGTTTCACTGCAGTGTAGGAGTGCTATGCCGTGGAAACACATATCCGTGAAAAATCCACACTGCCGCGAAGCCCCACTTGGGAGGTTAAGTGCACATTGTTTAATTATTTTTTCAATTTAAAAGTTTGTTATGTGGGCTTATATGCTCTAAGTAAAGTAAATTTTAAAACTTCACGCATTTTACCGCTTATCACTAGCATTCTCCTACTGCAATTCAAATCCTGCTACTATTCAAAGTTGCTTCCACTTCACTTCGAACCAAAAAGAATGACATTCGCACACGCCTTGTTCCAATTTTAAAAAAATATTGTGCAGGTTAGTTGGGTCATGACAAATATGCTTATTTTTGTTTATAACATGTGATATGTACTATTCAAACGATACGATTTGAAATCATTCGACCAAATCACTATTCCCTTCAAACCTAAAATTTACTATTCACACATCCCCACACTTTGTTCAAACACCCCCCCGCCCCTTTCCGCTCTCCATCCTTCCTCACTGTCCTGGCCCTTGTGGGACTGTATTTCCTGACTGCGGCCCGCTAGCCAAGGAGAGTTTGAGACCCCTGCTCTAGGACTAGGTGTAAGCAACGCTATTCAAGTGGGACCCACTGTAGGAGTTAGCCGTGGCTCTCGGAGTGACGGCGAACTCGAGGTCCAGGGTGCGCGCCTGCTTGGCTTGTGCCTTGGTGAGCGACCGGTTGTGCTGCTGGGCGCGGTGGGCCTTGAGGTCGATCTCGGTGCGGAAGGCCGCCGTGAACGTCTCGTTGCGGCAGTCGCCCTCCTCGCACAGGAAGTGCTCCTCCCGGAAGTGCGCCCGCAGGTACTCGTAGTTGCTGCAAGTTGTGAGGAGAATAAAAAATATCGTGAGGATATGTCACAAAAGAAAGCACTATGAACAAAAAATAAAAACCACAATGTCGTATTCATGCCTTTACATCTTTCAGAACTGCAAAGAGGACGAAAAAACAAGGTCTCAGCCTGGAGTTCTCCGTTGGCGCTATACTTATCGCCTTTAGGCAAGGGTAAATATTCAGGCACTTCGAGTATTTGAACGAATATAACAGTGTTCAAATTCACTTTGAGACGAATTTAGGATTTTCGAATTTCCCATGCACTCGAAATGAACTAATAGACATTTCACTGCATGTAACCCCCTGAAGAGGTGGTTTAACTGCAGCACGAACAAAGAAACTAGTCCACACAATGAAACATAACAATCCAATTGTTTTCCAGTTACGCCCTGCGACTTGTGCAATGCTTAATCTCGAGGCAACTGTGCTCTGCAGCAAAGCCATATGTGACCAGTGCTGCATCCCTACTTCTGCATCACCAAACTCTTCATTCATAGCTTATAAGGGCAGGATCGGGCAGGTGTGCAGTGGCACCCACCGGTAGTACTGTAGCCGGTAGTCGTCGCCGCAGAAGTGGCAGTAGTAGTGGTCCCGACGCAGGTGCCGGTACAGCTCGTCATTGTCGAAGTACCGCACGTCGCAGAACTTGCACAGCGGGTGGCCCTTGTGCGACGTGTCGTCCAGGTCCCCCTGGCTCTGGTGCCGCGCCATGTCCCTCCGCGTGTATGCCGTCCGCTCGCCTGGGAAGATCTGCAAGGCAAGGCAGACAAACGAGTTTACCGTGTAAACGCGTGTAAGGGCCACGCCCGTGTAAGGGCCGCACCCCGTTTTTTTGAGGTGCATATTCTAAAAAAAAACATCCGCGTAAGGGCCACACCCACACTTTCCTCGACCAATACATATTCAAAATGCGCGCGCGCGTGAGAGCTTCCAGGCGTAGTCGATACATGACGCAAGGGAACGCAACCATCATCATCATCACTAGCATATATATACTTTTTTTGTATTTTCTTCGTGTTGAGATGTTCACGAAGTGGGCTAAAAATTTTAACTTTTTCATTAGTGTTCATACACCCGCCAAGTAAAGTTTAAAGCGGGATTTTATCTTCAGCTTCTCACACTTCTATACAAACACACTATCGGAGCCATCCATATCGGCATTAGCATCACCATCTTTGGCATGGCATTCTTGTTGTTCGGTTTGTGCAGTTCAGCCAGCCATTTGCTGTAGTTTTCCGCACTGTTCGATGACCTTCGTGCGAGCTTGTTTTCTACATGGCGTTCACGTTTTGGCGAGATGGGCAAGCACCTGAATAGCTACACGGCTGGCTATAAGTTGAAGGTGATCGAGTATGCTCTCGAGCATGGGAAACGTGCCACCGGCAGAAAATTCGACGTTGACGAGAAGTGTGTTTGACGTTGGTGCGCTCAAAAAGAAGCCTTGCGAAACACCAACAGCAATAATCGCGCTTTCTGAGGAAAGCAGTCAATTTTAGAAGTGTAGATAGCTGGGCCAGTTGGTATGGATCCATGGAAGTAAACAGCGCAAAAATCAAGACGACGCACACAGGAAGAACAGGCGCTGTGCGCCTGTTCTTGTCTTTTCTTCCTGTGTGCATCGTCTTGATTTTTGTGCTGTTTACTTCCATGAAAGCAGTCAAGTTTCCCGATTTCGAAGAAGGGTTGCTCCGCTATGCGACTGAAGAGCAGAACGATGGTCTTGCCCTCACAACGGACATGCTGCGCGTGCAGCGCAGCGTGTCTGTTGTGAAACCAGTGCAGCGTAACTGGTTTCAAAGTCTTTTTCTATATTTTGGCAACACTGGCTGAACACAACTTGCTCTAAAACTTGCCGATTTAGGTCTCTACCTGTCGCAGAACACAATGTAACTAACCTTTACCAATAAAGAATTAGGTAGGCCCTAGCAAACACATTATCTATTGTCCAGCAAGTTGATGAGGAAACATCAAGGCAGTATTGTCATCTGTATTTTCGTTTTGCTTATTATGCTTATTTCCGAGGCAAGATAACCTTGTTGTTGGATCACTCTAAATATTTGGTAATCTCATCATATCACAATGCGTGGAAATTGAGACCTTCATGAAAAAAAAAAAAAAAAATGATGCAGCAGTGGTCATTTAACTGAACCATGTCAAATAAACAATTTGCTAACATCTGCTACAATGTTAAATAAAATCTTGCTTCTTAAGTGTATTAAACACACACATATTGCATTTAAGTAATGCCTCCCCTCTTGTTGGACAACCCGCTGGTCACTACAGCATTCATAGGTTCCGTACACGCAGGCTAGCATCGAAAGACAAACCCTTGCTTTTTTTTTTAACAAACTTTAAATTACTGAAGAAGCTACGACAAATCAGCAAATCAGTACATTCTTCAAGTGTGTACTGGCAAACTTGAAGCCACTTGCTTGCTAACAGCTACTAGTTCAAAAGTGCGACAGTGTCATCTTCATTGCTGCTTTTGCTGTTTATGCAGAATTATGTACATATCCTTTCTTTTTTTAACAGCTTACTAGACATTCGTGTCATTTTATTTATTTCTATTAACACAAATAATTAAAATCATACTGGCAAACAGTTGTTGAGGCATATGCCCCATGCGATATTTAGCTTGGACCCATCTATCAAGAATACTGATTAAACCGTGCCACAGTCCTCGTATTTGTGGATTTTACTGGAAGCACACTTACAATAAAAAAAAAAAAGAACAAAGATTTTTAACCTGTAGTATCAATGCTTCAGCAACATCAAGAAATTTTTCTTCATTACAAAAGTTATTTATTACTGATAATGAAATCTTCAGAAGAATCAGAATGAACTAAAATTTAATATTAAATGTTTTATATAAGTAGCGATACTCTCTGACCCCATCAAAGTTGTTTTCGAACCCAACAGTGGACCTCTTAGAAATACAATTATCTTTAATTACATTCTTCATACTAAATATTACTGTATTTCTGGTTAACATATGGTTGCGCTGACATTTAATGCTACGGTAAAAAATTTTATTTTGTCATCACCGACTGGCACTTGTAGTTCACCCTTGACCCTAGCAAACTCAAAGGTAGATGACCAGTAGTACTATAAATCGTCAAGTTACAAAAAGTAACAACAATAAAGCAGGCAGGAGCTAGTGGCGGCCAGCCAGCTACCTTGAGGTGCTCCACGCAGAGGTCGCAGTAGGTGCGGTTGTGCTCCTTGCGCACATGGTTTCGCAGCAGGGCAAAGCTGCTGAAGACGGTCGGCTGCTTGGTTGACGACGGCGGGCAGTACTTGCAGCGGTTGTCGAGCAGCTCGCGATATGCCTGCCGCACCGACTCGTCCTCGAAGCAGATCTGCGGCCGCACGTCCACCTGGTACAACCGCTTGTTGAGCTCCTCGTAGGGACGGCACTCCTTCACAAAGATCACCTGCACGCATGGTGCAATCAAGAAAAAAATAGGTTGCCAAGGTTTGTTATATAATTCTGCAGTCATGAAGGCACAAGTGCGGCTACAATGTTATTTTTAACAATCATCGCCAGAAATCTTCTAAATATTGGCAAAAATTTTAACATAAGCTGACCAATGCGAAAACATATACACTGATGTTCCCACTCCCAAACGAAAGCCCTGTTCCAAAAACATCAATACATAAGTACGTTTTCACATTGGTCGGCATTTGTCAAACTTTTCGTCAATGTTTAAACGAGACTGGACGACAATTTGTGAAATATGACTTCAAAATGTATACTTCAGAGTACAGTGCGCTGCTACTGTTCTTACAAGAGAAATGTCAGGGAAAACCAATGTGTGCAATTTCCTGCTTTTGACAACTCTAAAGAAACTCTGAAACAGTTTTGACAATTTTCTATAAACCAATGAGCAGGTCAAGCAAGTCGTAAGGATCATTTACAGACCACTTTAAGCTTTCTGCATTAGCTGTGTAATTTATTACAAGACTTTGATCTCAGTGGCACAGCCGAACGAGTTTTCAACTTTCCATTCTACCTAGCATTGTTCCATGATATGTAGCACTGGCGACCGATCTGAATGGATATGTCCGGTCTCGGTCACTGAACCTCCAGTGGATAGTGGGCATTGCATGCTTGTGTTACGTGCTGTGTTGACACGAGCTGCGTGGCAGAGTTCGTCACAAGGTTTCCTTTCTCAGACACCATGTATTGCCCTAGCCGAGTTGTGTGCCGCAAAACTAGCGATTGGTGACTTGCAAACCTGCAACATCATGTCAGGCATCTAAGGCAATTGGCAAGGAGCCGCTTCAGCTCGCCAGTGCAGTGAGCGTCAGCTTGTCGCAGTTCGTCTGCATTGATAAACAACTCGGCCCCCACAGACACTGGGTGGCTTTTTTTATTCCCAGAGTGAAGTTTATAATAACAGAATAGAAAGTTGGGCGAGTTGGTGTATATTCATATTTAAAGAAAAGCGGCGCATAAAAAGATGCAGTGCTGTGTGTGGTTCTCTTCTTTGTCTCCGTCTTTTTGTGCGCCGCTTTTCTTTAAATATGAAGTTTATAAAAATAGCTCAACTCAGTTTCTTTTTTAGCATCCCAATAGACTAACAGCACATATACTTGGACAAATGTAATAATAATATCTGGGGTTTAACGTCCCAAAACCACCATATGATTATGAGAGACGCCGTAGTGGAGGGCTCCGGAAATTTCGACCACCTGGGGTTCTTTAACGTGCACCTAAATCTAAGTACACGGGCCTCAGACATTTTCGCCTCCATCGAAAATGCAGCCGCCGCGGCCGGGATTCGATCCCGCGACCTTCGGGTCAGCAGCCGAGCGCCATAACCACTAGACCACATACTTGGACAAATGAAATAATAAAATAGAATAGCGTTCGTTTCTTTCACAGCCAGCACAGCCCGATTTTGGAGTTTGTCAAGAGCACAACTAAAAGTGAACCTTTCTTTTTTAAATTAAAATGTTGCTATAATAAGGCAACGTAGAAACGAAAAAAATCCAGGAGCCCTTCCCTATATACCGGGAAAATGGAGGCAAGCAAAGCTTGGCTTGGGCATGCCCGACACACTACTTTTCTTCCTTCCTATTTCATTGCACAATGCTCCCTCCTCCTAACATTTTACTTCCCCAATTCTGGAAATTGGACCTTCACCCACATGCTTAGCATGTGGGTGAAGTAGTCCTGCTGCTATAGGCAACAATGGTCATGTGTGAAACTATGAAATGCAGCAATGAAGGTCAAGAATAAAATGGGGCAACGCGAGATGACCAGCGACCTCAATAAAAGGGCACACTGCCATACCAGAAACGGCTGATTGCCGACAAGCCCACTACTGAGAGAGCACCAGCGCGTACTGATACGCATGTGACCGGCACACCTTCGAGAGCCGCATTTGTGTACACTTGCCGTGTTTTTCACGTACTACGCCACCGCCACCAAAATTTGCGATTCATAACAAGCTTTGCTTTGAAAAGGGAATGAATAACTTTCTCCTTCAGAAGCTGAACCCATAACCTCCCCATGGCGAAAGGCAAAAGTTATATTCAACCATTTCAATGAAAAGCTGCCTAACTTCCCATATACTTTTTTAGCTTCTTTGTTGGTTGGATTCATAGAAGGATCTGCGCACAGTGCCCTCCATTGGAACCACCCAACTAATTGCAAGACTGATGGGAAGTATTTTATGTACGTACAGTACAGTCCACTGTCAAAGGGAACACTCAAATGAGCACCTTCATGTTGCTGGCCCCCTAACGGCAAGTGGATGGGGAAACTTCGTTCATGAATGGCACTGTTCTGTCAAAAGGAGTCGCAACTGTCAACTACCAGTAGTCTTATGCAAATCTAAGCCACTATGCTTTTGCCAGAGAGCGAAATCCGAACACGCCCTGCACGCAAGTGTTCCCTTTAACAGTGGACCCGTCTGTACATGCTGGCCCTATGTTCGACATTCAGTCTTTCATTCATTTATTTTTAAAAGTGCTAGAGAACACTTCTAGGCCTTAGTAAGGGAGCACTTCTGTTACACAAAGAGGAAAAAAAAGGACATAAAACCAGCAGAAGAAACAATGGCACAGGAATGCAGCAAAAAAGAAAGAAAAACAAGAAGTTAATGAAGGACAGAAATTGGACAACGAGCACATAGAATGGCTAAAGAATGTCAAGATCATAATGTGAGGTATTGCGCTGTATTACAGCAGGCATAATATCGTTAGTGGTGCACAGTGAATTCGCATAGAAAATTCTGGTGTTACACAACTTAGGTTGTTGCACGAAGAAAGTTAGAGCCAGGGGGGGGGGGGGCAGGAGGGTTCAAACCCCCCGAAAATCTTCAATTTTGCTAGCGTATATATACACGCACACATACAAATGCACTCACAAACATACATAAAGTATGGTTGAACCCCCCTCCCCCCAAAAAAAACAAAAAGTTTCTGGCTATGCCCCTGTAGAACTGACAGTAAACGTGGACATGAGAACTGGTTATGTATTTATTTTTATTTATTTGAACATGCTGCTATTCACATTTGTTGCAGAAAAGTGTCACAATTTATATTCAGACGACCAAAGTTCAAGTAAGCAGGGACATAAATGATTTGAGTTGTTCAATGCAATACATATATGCTCTATATTCATTATATAAATGCTGGAGAGATAAAAGCACAGGGAGAAAGCACACAAACACACAAAAAAAGAAAATGCATGTAAATTGGATATTCAGCACGTAAGAGATAAGACTCCAGCAAGGGCTGACGGATATCCTGAGTAAAACAAAGAATCAAGGCAGGAAAACAAGAAGCTGATAAGTGAATCAGGATGCTGTGGTAAAAAGAAAAATACACAACATGCCTGCATTCCGATAATAACTACAAAACATTGTTTGATATGTTGACGACAAATGCTTCGAGTGATGTGCAGCTGACAGCAGTGTTGGGCAAACTGTTCCACTCATGAAATACTTGTGGAAAAAGGAGGAGTATGTGAATATGTTGTGAAAATCTGTGTTCAGTTAAGTGCTTAGTGTGCTTTGTATGGGAGGGAACTGCATGTTATTTGACTGTAGTAAGTGTTTACTCGAAATGATTTTTCATGTTGCCACCAGGAAAAAGAGAAAGAAACTTAGGACGAAGTAACCCAAGCTCAAGTTTTCGTAGTAAGAAGGTCGACTTGCCTTAATACAGTGATGTGATCGACTGAAATCATTTTGGCACAGCCTCCGAAGTAGCTAAACCTCACGTCAAAGCAGCAAATCAAACTTTTGGAGCAGTTACCAGTTCTACATTTTCAAACGCAAAGATTTAGGTTTCTAACCAGGAGCAATTGTATCCCGTATATTTAAGAAAATCACAGCGTGCACCTAGCCGTTTTCAGCAGAAAGTCTTCTAATGAGCATTTGTATAGTAATGTAGACCCCTTACAACTAAAACACACAAGTGTGTTAGTTTTATTAGTACAAAGTTGGAAACACGCCATTCAGGAATGCATTCATATTTTCCTCTAATAATTCACAGTCATGCACTAATGTGATTTCAATGTAAGGTTTGAGAAAAAAAAGGCAGATTTTAAAATTACCCGTCCTTTCCAGTAAATTTAATTTTTAATGGTAAGTCACCATAATGCAATCATTAGTGTTCAGCTTTTAATTTGTACAGTTCAATGCTTTTTCAGAACAACAAAAAACAGAAGCTTTGGAAAGATCATCGCAGAATATGCTAGTTATGATGCGAGTTCAGCTCTTGTCAAGAAGAAATTCTGACTGTATTGCACTGCATTCCGGACCCTACAAGAATGCAGTCGCTTAGCCAGCAACCAAACCTGCAACCTTGAGCTCAGTGACCGCTTCGGCCTTGAGCTCAGTGACCGCATGCCATATCTCACTGAAAGATGATGCAGGTGTAAGGAGTGCTCAGTAAACTCGGGAGAAAGTGTACAAAGTATGCACGTGCATGCATAATCAGACTTGCCAAACTAAAACTTAAAATTTGTAGAACTTGATGGCATTATTTTGTGAGCAAGGGGAGAGGAGACATTACCGGTGTGCTTTTTTTTTGTCATAGGGATTCATTTTTTGTACAGGGGTGGTGCCAAGAACTCTCCCGGGGGGGGGGGGGGGGGGGGGGGGGGGGGGGGGGGGGGGGCAAATACAGTGAGGGGGTTTCTTCAGGGTGGCAGGGTGCCCTTGAAGGAATTACTACTGGTTATAGGATTGGTCTTCTGGCACTCTGGGGCAGCACGATACGATCGGGTGCAGTTCAAAATATCAGGAGTGGCAAGAAGACAGAAAGCTTGAAAACTTCTCTCACGCTGAGAACAGGTCAACATACGAGAACAAGAATTTTAGAAAGTGATGCGTGGTGCTCAGTTCGTCAATTAACACTCACAAAGCTTTTCTTGCCAAATAAATAAAGAAACAGTTTCATAAAATTCTGTACTTGCTGACTCTTTCGAGCGGGTCACGAAAAGCAATCTACTTATGGCTGCTTCTTTCTCACGTCAAAATGTGGCCACGCGTTTTGCCATTCCAAACCCACAAAAGTGTCATTAATTGCCCATGCAGCATGGAAATCTGAAAAACTAGGCTCCTAGCAGCAGCTTCGACAAGAACAGCCACGCCTCTTCTTATGCAACTGGCGCTTGCTTTTTCCGGCACGAATACCTGCTCACACGGCTCCTGTGCAGCTTCGCCATGTGACTGATTCATCAACCAACATTCATAGACTCATTTCATTCGACAGGAATGAAAGGACAAAACAAACACTTTGATGTGTTCCTTTTTTTCCCCAGCACATGTCATGAGCACTGGCGTAAATCATGCAGGGGAGGTTAAGGGGGGTCCTGAGCCCCATTGCGTTCAGGCTCGGTGCATACCTTTGCAAGTTCCCCACCTCAATTCATCTTTCAAACATCATATAGCTCAAAGACTATGCTAGTCAAATGTATATTTTGATCATTATTCATTGCCTATAGAACACTTCCTATTCAACTTCTTGTAACGTCTGTTCATTCTGTAGTAGTAACTGTGTTCAATACCCTAAACTCTGTAAGACTGTATTGAAACTGCAACTGCCATTTGACTGGCCCTTGAGAAGACTTCAATAGCACAATGCAAAAACGTGAGGTGTGAACCCATGCTTTTGTTTTTTATTTCAAAGCAAGATTTGAAGTTTTATTTCATTACACCTAAAACGTTTCTTTATAAAAACAAAATGGCCACCGTGACAAGATCTGTGTACCCCCTTGCAATGTTTCTGTATTTACACCACTATTCACAAGGATTACCAAGATGACCAACAAACCATCATCCTGAAAAAGCCTAGCAGTTACCCGACAGTCAGTTCCTCACAATAGTTTCCGCCTTTATTTTCTCTGCCGCTTTGGTGAAGCATGCAAAGACTGAAACAATTACACTTCAGCAGTGCACATCAGTGCAACAGACAAGAAAACGCCTCATGGAAAGTGTAATCACAAATGACAGTGACTTCATACGCATGACAAAGGTTTTTCAGAAACTTATAGAAAATCTGAACTCCCAGTGCATGTTAAATTTCTCGCAAGTCATACTAAATTACATAGATGTCTTGGTGAAAAGCAGTCAATTCCTAGTTGCTAGCGAGAAAAGAAGATTTGTCTTCCTTTGTTAGGTTCAGCCAGAATTTTTATTTCAATGTAAGGGTGTGCTGAAGGATCACCTCCTTTGTGGACTATTGCGCGGGAATACAAAAGCTGACGTCACAGCCTCGGCAGTGCACTTCTCGCGGGGTCACACATGTTAACAAATGCCAGAGGGGATTATGGCGGCGCCCAGGGAGCCTTCGTTGACGAGGTGAATACATACAAATGGTGTCCAAAATGCTTTTGAACACCACTTCAGAGCCGGTGATGAGAAGGGGTTGCTGTAACAGCCCCCTAATCCGCGTGAATCGTATGTTATCTATCACAATAAATTATATTTCAGAGCCTACTTCAAGGTTTGTTACAGACGCCGACTGCACACCTGGTCGAAGACGTAATTTACACCCGAACATAAAGTACCATAAACGCGTCGTATATTCGCATTGTTACAGCGCGATACGAATTCATAAAAGACATGAGATCAAGGTCAAGGCTGGCCACACAGTGGGAGCCAACAATATCGCGCGTCTTTCGCAAAAGCGAGCTAACGCAGCTGCCAGACTGGCGACATGTGGCGGTTACAGTTACACATACATTGTACTGGAATACTAGATTTTTTAATGCACTATAGTTTTACACGAGGGAGTTTATTTCGCCCGTGTAAAGTTGCAAGGCGGGTGTCCGCTATGCGTGATCCGGGACTTCGCGTAACACCAGAAAATATGACACCCCTAGCGTTCTTTTAGTTCATTCATTCATTCGAATACGGCCAGTCTAACAGCATACACAAAGACGCGGACCTACCAGTAGCATTTTTCGTCAAAAAAAAAAAAACGTTAGGCCGGTGGGGGTCGACTCCAAAATCGACAAGGCACGAAATCTGAGCCGGCGTGGAACCGCCTAATTTGCAGGAACGGTATTCCTTGGCGAGCGAAAGGCGCATGTAGCTATGACGCGACCTTCGTTCAATATTGTGCGAGGCGATAACAGCCGAGTTTCGAATGCGATTTGGCGAGCGGAAAACCGTCGGAGACTTGCCGCCTCGCTGTAGCCTGGGCAGCAATTTTCGTTTGAACAAGCAGAAACTTGCGGTTGGGCCGGTCACTTAGTTCTTTCGTGACGTGCGACCCCTCCGCACGACGTGAATTTGACCACTTAAGAGCTGTCACGAGCCAGCAACGACGAAACGGTTGAGAAAACGACAAACCTTTAGTACTATCGAGTGCCGCCGCGGCTACCGTTTTGCAACGTTGCTTCCCTGTCGGAAACAACTCATTCTTTCGGTTTCTTGCCGGACTTGATGAGACAGGTGGAATGTTTACCCTTTCTCCCTAACCCCCACCAGTCAAAGCCATAACGGGAAGCAGCGATGCCTACCGATGTCTCGGCTACGAGCAAGGTGGCTTGCGGTACGCGAACGAGCCCGCGATAAGATTCACGAATCCCCACATCGACTTCGACTTCACACAGCGCCGGATTACGTGTACCGGCAGTGCACTGGACCGAGCGACCGCATTTGACCACGGAGCTAAGCCGTGGGTCGGCGCGGCATGAACACTTATTCGAGAACACCGCCGAATTAGAGGGACGGATTGGGAACAGCGCTCTCACCTTGGGCAGTGTGCGGCGACAGATGGGGCATTCGCTCTTGCGGCACAGCACTCGCATGCGGGTGGAACACTCGTGACACACGGGGTGGTCGCACAGGCCGATCGCGTAAACGTGGATGTCACGCCAGCAGACGATGCACACGCTGTCGTCTTCCTTGACGTCCATCTTGGAGATTGCGGGGCTTACACGCAGCGTTGAGGGAACGAACTCACGGTCCTCTTCACGAGAAAGCGAAGCACGAAGGCGCAGGCTTTTCACTCAGCTCAGTGCGTTGAACGGCAGACTCGGCGCCAGCCAACAGGCACACAGCACGATAATGGAGAAATAAAGCTTGAGCACCGGAAGTGACAGCACTGCTGAGAAAGGCGCAAAGTGGCTCTTAAAACAGTTTCGCATATGTGTAATGAGTCACAATTTGGTGCACATTACAAAAAATAAGTATCTTTTCTCACTCGTAAATTAGGCTATTGTTGTTCTCTTACAAATATTTGGTGAGCTTTATACCGTGTAACTTAAAAAAGAAAGTACCTGAGTTTCGGTTTCGCTCAGAACGCTAGGTTGGGACCGCAACAAAATTGAGACTATAACATTTATCAGTATATTAATTAAAACAAAAGCAACGTAAACTAACTTCTCAGTGTTCGCGCTTTCGATCGGGGTGCATTGCGCGAAAGAGAACAATAAAACTTCATCGATATTAAACGGCGCTGACGGCGCGTCCCACTGTTCCACTGCTCTCCATTCGCAGCGCGGTGATGCCAACCTCTCCGCGCAGGAAAAAAAAGTGAGTTAAAAAAAATAATTTAACCGATCAAAATAACAATCTGTGGCGTGCCCTCATTCAGTGTTCGCGGAGACGAGGTTCCCTAGCGGCGGCCAAGCCCCCGTGTTCCTCCCATCGCGGGGCGTCGGCGAAACGAGTTGTTCTCTTGAACGATGGATTAGGCTGGCATGAACGTTCGCCTCCTTCAAGGGAACTTCACCTCAGCGCAGCGCGCGCTAGCGCCGCCGGAGACGCTGGTTTCGCTGCTGAAAGCCAATCCAACGAACAGCGCTCGCAGGTGCGGGAGATACGTCGCCCTGTGAATTGACGTCGCCGGTCTTCATCCCACCGAAGCCGTACTACATAGCTGAAAGTGTGTGTGTTTCGAGCGGACGTCGTCGATAGCGCCGGCGACCGATCGAGCCCAAGATGAACGGAGGAGCGTACGGCGCTGGCAAGGCCGGCGGAGGCTTCGACCCGATCGGTTTTGCGCTAAAACCGCAAGTCATGCTTAGGATATTATGCTGGGTGAGTGATACCCTCGATTTCTCAATCCTTCACCGTTCATAACCGCGGTCTAGTAATATCGAAGAGATCGTAGTTTGTATTTTCATTGCGAGGTGCTGCGAGTAGGTAGCGCGGCGTGCTGCTGCGGCTATGTGTGCAGGGGGAGGCTATTGATTTTTCGCCACGGACGTTCCCAGGCTCGATTCGCTGGGAATGGCGGACTGTCCTAGCTAGGGTGGGCGCGATGTTGAGACGCGCGCGGCATGCTAAAAACAGTCTCACGCGTGCCCTTTGCGTGCCGTGCGCGTTCTTTCCAGCCCGATAAGTCGGTGGCATGCGGGGGTTTACGCGCGCTCTGGAGCATGACGGAACGCGCGCGCGCACTTTCGCTTTCCAAAACGGACGCGCTCGCCGGGACGCCGTGTGGCGAAGCCCAACCCAGGACGAGCGCGCGTAGGCGCAGCATGACTCGATCGCTATCGTACAGTTTGGTTTATTGTTGTACCAGTGCAACATCGCAGAACGCGATGCGGAAGCAGTAAAATTAGCCTCAGAATAACGGTGTTTATATGCAGAGGTGCATTACATAGCGGACGCGTCGCTATCGGCCTTCATTTGTTGACCTCGCGCAAATGCAGGTGCGCCGGTTCGCGGCGCGTCATTGCGTAAACGAACACTGGTGTTGGAATTATGTACTTCCTTAACGCATAGCTCGATTACTTTGTTGCATGAAAACACGCGAATCGGAATTATATACGATGTAGAAAAATAAAGTTGTATTTATAGAAAATATATAATACGAAGACTTGTGCCGGCTGCGGATAAGGACTAGACGCAGCCCTTACAAGAGAAGGTGTTGTAAAGCACTCTCTTTTTCTTTTTTAACTCGCCAGGCACTAAGAATTCACCATACATATGAAGCTTAATGTATGAGTGCCTTAATTCCCAGGTTAACTAGAATTCTTCGATAATAAAAATTCGGTCGCTACCATCGGGAATTATAGCATACAAACTGACTCAACGCACTAGTGACCGCCCTGCACAAGAATACTTCGAAATGAATTAAGTTAACGCGTCTTTATGTGACTTATAAACCGTGTCGTTAAACAAGTATGTTATATCCGGTATTCGTTATAAACGTATATTCGCTATATTTGGCACTTTTTTATGGCGAGGTTTGACTAAACTGAAGCGAGCTGTGCAGCATATGTTTTCTGGTGACGTGCCGCGTGCCGGCTACTCTGTGTTTGTTTCAGAAGGCTTTCGTTTTCATCAGGAACTGTATATGTGTCGTGAACTGCGCAGTTGTTTGCCATAGTGGTGTTCGGGTGCATCTCCTCTGGTGGCTGGGTGGACGAGCGGTGCCAGTACAACAGTGACTCCAATGCATGCAACTTTGGCGTGGCAGTTGGCGTGCTTGCCTTCCTTGGCAGCTGCGGCTTCCTCGCCATTGAGGCCATGTTCGAGAACTTCTCCAGCATCAAGATCCGTCGCCGGGCCGTCGTTGCCGACATGGCATTTTCTGGTATGTCTCGATAGTTGTCTGTATATGTCTGATTTGAAAGGGGCACGGAAGTGAAGCAATGAACTAATTTAGACTGAACTCTATTGTCCTTTACTTCATGATCGGAGGTATATAAGTTGTTCAAAATTAAGCTTTATGGTTTTCTTAAAACTCAGCGCTGGGAGGTGCATGAAAACCACCTTTGTAGATAAATTATGTATCCAGGGGTACACAAAGTGAGACGATAATTATTGCTGTCAGCTGCCCAATTAACTAAGATTGTATAATGAACCTTTTTAGTGACTGCAGCAAGCGAGCATGTTTGTACTGAAAAGTTGGAGGCAGTCGCATTTTTACACAGTTCCACTTGGAAGAATTTGTGTGGAATGTTTGTGCTCAGAGATATGCCGTTGCAAAGTTTAACTGCGGTTTGCATGATCACACATGCAAGACAGTGAGCACTGGCGCAAAGCTCTTCCCCGATATGCTGCGGCACTTGCGTGCAGTGTTTAAATTGACAACGGGTCGAAGGCGTAGGCAAAGATGATGACAGTTACCCTTTTACTACAGGCTGGTGATAGCAAGCAACAAATGCTCGTCACATGAACATGCGCCGATCTTCACAGCCTTGCATGCGTATTCATGCAAACTGCAAGCCTCCCTTTCAACACTCTCCGTCATAGCCCGGTGACTGCGGCATTGTGCTGCCAAGTTCAAGGTCGTGGGTTCGGTGACTTCCGTCCTAGCCATGTCAGCCGTACTTAAGTAGCTACCAAATGCAAAAATGTTTGTGGACCCAAAACTCGAATGTAGCGCTAGATTGAGTGGTATGGTGAGGTTAGTAAGATTGCATGAACATGGACGGAGGTTGGCTTACTAGGGGCCCACAGTTACAGTGAAAGGCTTTTGTCCTACAGTGCACATTAAATAGGCTGGTGATGGCAGTAACTGCAATATGAGCACGTCCATGTACAGCGCAGGTTCTCTTCCGAAGGCTCTAGCTGCCAGCCACTTGTGTATTCTGTCATGCGCTAGTAGTGTCGTAAGTGATTTGTGAAAGTGTGATGGCATGGGCTCATACAAATGGGATGCATGGTGAAAACGACTTGTATCAAAATGGAAATACCTGATGCTACACATCTATGGCAAGATCAAAAGTATATCCTCATCATAACAAAGTAACCTCTGTCCACTTGTTAGAAATTATGAATAATAAAAGAGCCATCGTATATTCAACTACATTATACGCAGTTTCATTAAGGAAAAAGAAGTAGTGAAAGACCCATAGATACTCTGGAAATGCACTCCGATAGTACATTCGCACAATGCTGAAAATGTATACAGCTTGAGGATGTATTTCTTAGTAAAATTTTTGTTATTGATTACTACGTTAAAAATGTTAAAAAAAAGCCATTTTTAGCTTAATGAGGTGTGGAAAGCATCATTCTCATGCACATCAGGAAAGCAACTGTCTTCTTGTTACTCTTGTCATAAAAATCACTTTTTCTTTGCCTAAACACAGAGTTGAAGCTGTAATGACGTGTAGCAAGTTGACATGTTGATGCCATACATCTTGAATTTCAATATGAGCTCATGATACCTGAAAAACGCTTCGCAGGAGGCCTAATCAGTCTGTTATGTGCACATTGCGTCGGAGCAAATTGTCATCAACTTTTTTCAGACCTGATGGCAAGAAAACTGTGCATATTACTGCGCGTGCAATAAAAAAAATACTGGATGACGACTTCCAGGATTGCACAAAACATGAATACCCACTAAAGTGGATGTCAAATCAACCACCACCTTAGCTAAATTGGTAAAGCATTGGATGTGTTATCCGAAGGTTGTAGGTTCGGTCCCGGTCAACGGCAAGTGGATTTTTAATCCACTTTAATTCCTTTCCATTTATGTCATAACTACTATACTGCAGTTAAAAACATACAAGAAATGTCCCCTGCAGGTTCCTTGGCTTCATTGCCTGTTGGTTTGATTAGGTTATGTCTAACAAAGGAAACAACCCTTGGTCAATCCCAGGGGCATAGCCAGAAATTTTTTGCGAGGGGGGTGGGGGGGTTCAACCATACTTTATATATGTTCGTGCATGTGTTTGTATGTGTGCGTGCCTACATATGCAAGCAAAATTGAAAAATCTCGGGGGGGGGGGGGGGGGGGGGGGGGGGTTGAACCCCCCCAACCCCCTCAACCCCCCTTGGCTGCGCCCCTGGTCAATCCGGATGATAGCCAGCGTTTCGTCTGTCTTGGTCTGTTTGTACCGTTTCTTGCGCTGTTACCCAATTCTTCTAGTGCGCGATAACTGGCCCAAGCTAACACTTTACCGATTTTAACTTTAATCAATGCTTTTGTGCACTATGAACAGAATGAAATTGATGGGACACTATGAACCCTGTGGAATGCACGTGCATTTGTGCAGGCCTGTGGGCATTCATGTGGGTCGTGTGCTTCTGCTACCTGTGCGATGCCTGGCGCAAGTCAGACATGCCGAGTGACGGCTACGGCCTCAACAATATCCGGGCAGCCATCGCCTTCAGCTTCTTCTCCATCTTCACGTGGGTGAGTGCGTCACTCCGCGGCTTATTCCTCGCAGTGGCGGATGCCCTCTGGAAGGCCAGGGCTACCCAACACGACAGTGTTTCAGCAGAAAAACTGTGCTAGAAGTGTCGACATCAGACAGGGGAAAGAGCGCACACCACAAAGTGCTGATGAACAACTATTTACTTATAATTGTTGGGGTTTTTACATCCCAAAACCACAATATGATTATGAGCACGTAGTGGAGGGCTCTGGAAATTTTGACCACCATCGAAATTTCGACCATCTTTAAAATGCACCTAAATGAAAGCACACGGGACTAACAACAACAACTCATGGGCCTATTGCGAAAAGTAGTACGTAGAAACAATAATTACAACCAAGCACGTGACAGCAAGAGCTCATTATTACAAGAACACATGTGCTCCTTCTAAGTGGCAATTAACTTTTAACAAAAGAAAAAAAAAACTAAACAACTATGTGCAGCTTTGCGTATACTGAAGTTACTATGCAGTGTAAAGGTAAATAATTGCTTCTTTAGTTAGTGCGAAGGGTGAGGCAAACATGACTCCTTTTGCTTATTGGGTGGGATTCAGAGTGCTATACAACATTTATCACACTACTCTGCGGCAATAATAGGGAACTAGTTAGGCCACATGCCGCACGGCCTGACCTTCCACGGGCTTCAGGACATGATGCTCGCATTTGCCAGGTCAGTCCAGCCGTGTCTGTACGAGAAACGAAAAGTTCACCTCAGGCACATTCAGACTGAAGACAACACAATGCCAAAAATGAAAACACTGTCTGAATTAGGAACCTCGGAGGTGTTTTGGTGAAGAATTCGTGGAATACCTTCTGTACTACTCCTTTGAATATCAAAGGCTTGCTCTTCATGTAACATACATAACATGTAAGAAACATTGTCATGTTGCCTGACTTCTTGAAGAAGACATGATGGAAAAAGCCGTTCATGATAGTTAGGTACGCTGCTGTTATGCTGCTGCTTATGATAGTCTATAGGGCAGTATAGAGTTGGTAATTGCAATACTAAAAGTTGTGTTCACTGTGGTTAAAGGGGCCGCTGCAGTGTTTTTTTTTCTTTAGTGCTACTGCTCGCAACTATGCAATTCATTATTCATCAGCCTCAGCAAGCCTGTGCTATATCTTTTGACATGTCTGCTTCATTCTGCCAGACAGTTACTGTGCTGGAATTCACGTGTCTTACGATAAAAAAATGTCAAGTGGGAGCATCCACAATTTTTCTTCCATAAACCAACAGTGTTTAAAGTAGGGGTGTGCGAATATTCGAAATATTGGAATATTTTTCGAATAGTGTTTGCTATTCGATTCGATTCGCACTGGAATTTTACTATTCGAACTATTCGAACTTCCCAAAAACAAATACAGTCAACGTCTAATTAAAAGTGACCCCTTCAGATTTTTAATATGCTTCACCTGATTACACTCTCGTATTGCGGCAAAGCTGCCTTTCAAGCTCCGTTACGGTCGAACTTTGCCAAGACAGTCAACGTCCAAATAGATGTGGTCCCTAGAATTTTAATATGCTTCACCTCATTACACTCCGGTATTGCGGCAAAGCTGCCTTTCAAGCTCCGCTACTGCCGAGCTTTGACAAGACCGTCAACGTCCGATTGAAAGTGGTCCCTAGATTTTCAATATGCTTCACCTCATTACACCCCAGTATTGCGGCAAAGCTGCCTTTCAAGCTCTCCTACCCAGTATTGCGGCAAAGCTGCCTTTCAGGCTCTCCTACGATCGAGCTTTGCCAAGAGACAGTCAACGTCCGATTGGAAATGGTATCTAGATTTTCAATATGCTTCACCTCATTACACCCCGGTGTTGCGGCAAAGCTGCTTTCAAGCTCTGCTACGGTCGCAAATGTACTACAGAAAATGCTGGTGCCAAGATGGAGATGAAAGATGTGGCAGAGGGGGCTCAATTAATGCTGTTTTGGGCCTGAAATTTGGGCAGGAAGTCCGAAAAATCGGAAGCCGAAGCTTTTTAACATCTAAAATTTCAGATTTTCTTATATATCGACGTCTACGAGGCAGATTTGGAACTTCGGACTTGAAGGGAGCACACCCTTGTCAGCCACATCAGTTGGGCTTCCACATAAGTTGAAAGAGGAGGAGAGGCTGAGGAAATGGCATCTTTGCCTATCACGTGTAAAGTGTTGTTGGCAACACTTTGGTTGCACCAAATCATGTACATAAATTCAGTTCGGCCTCTACATTGCCTCATTCTTGATAAGACAACTATGAAACACTACCCCGCCAGTGCTTCATCAAAATAGCGAAAAGAAACGCTTTCATGTTGCTATCTCATAACAATATGCTTAGGAATCCTCTCTAACTTTTTTTCCTGCAATTTCGCTTCGAAGTATTCAAAAAATATTCAAGAAATATTCGAGAAATATTCGAAGAATATTCAATTCGATTCGCACTCACACTTCAATATTCGAATTCGCTTCACACCCAATATTTTGCTATTCGCACAGCTCTAGTTTAAAGCTATCTTGCTGCCCCAGGCTAAAGAAAATTATTGCACCCCTCTCTTCTCTAGCATCATATTTAGGCACATCATATCGCAAAACTTAGACATCTAGTAATTGTAATGGGAAGAGTTAGCACAGACTAGGCTTCCAGGTGCCAGTTTTTCTTGATCAGGGGCCAATAGGAAATAACATTGCACTCTTTGTAACCTGATGTTCCCTGTGGTCTGTTCATGAAATTTACCAGTTACACAGTTTGAGGGGCATCAAATGTGCTGTAGCCTTCAAGAAGTGCTTCATAGGTAGCCACCATACATTTCGGCTGCATTTCCCTGTACGCCGCGTTCACGTATTCGACAACTAGATCTGTAGCGTTGGCACTTTTCTGTCTTGTTATGAGTGCGCATGCATGGTCAAGTGGTTTCTGGTATTTATATGCATTGTTGAAAGAATTAATCAGTTGTTAGTACCAGTGCTTCTCATCTCCTCTTTGTGGTACGCCTTGGTTTGCACTGTAATATTTCACAGTAAAAGTTATGTATCAACTAGGCCCTAAATTTTAATGCCACCTTTATCTGCCTGTAATGGCTTCTCCTAAAGTTCTTATGTTTTAAAGATAATTAAGGCAATGCTTTCAGGGTAACTGCTATAATTTTGAATTGTGCTAATTCTAGTCGCTTTTGGTACATAGATGAGCGATAAGTAGAACTGCTTTTGAACGGCACGAGGGGTAGATTACACTGGTGTGTGTCGTTAGCCTTTTTTGTCCCATTCTCAAGTACATTTTATGTTTGGGAATGAGCAATGGGTGGGCTTTCAAAGATTTTGGAAGACAGAGGTTTTAGCCATAATACTAAATACATCCAGTAAATGCTCTAGCTTTTCCAGCAATGATGTGAGGGTGCGAATCCTGGACTTTGCGGAAATATGAAAGAAAAAAAAAAGCTTGATCATTTCAAGCTCTGGTGCTGGCATAGTCTTAAGAATTGCACGGTGTGCCAAGTAAAGCAATATTTCAATCGTAAGTAAGAACACTAAACCCTAACGTTTAAAGTGGAGGTCCTGAAACTTGAATCTTTCATGTTTTGGTTGTGTCATGTGGACTGCCGGTTGAGTGGAACGTAAGTTAATGCTATCCAGCGTAGAAGGTAAGAAATAATGGGGTCACCATTGTATATAAGATGGTTACAGGGGATTCTTCCGGCTACACTTAGCTGGGCAGTCTGAAAAGACACGAACAAAGAGTGGTACACAGGACTGGTACCACTCCGCCTGTCCTGTGTACCACTCTTCTTTGTCCGCGTCTTTTTGCACTGCCCTGCTAAGTGTTCTAAGGTGTACCAACCGGCCCAAACGAAAGTGTTACTACAGGGAAGCATCTTGGTGAGCTTAAAGAACTTGTGTAAATCAGATCACACAAGCTGGTGCTCTCACAGTGTCACCAGGAGTTAACAACTTAATTGGCACCCAACAACAACAACAGCAAGTACATTGGTCACTGCCGCATCGTTGTGAACATGTGGTTTCATCGAGGTGAATCATACATTACTTGAGCTTGAGTGTCATTGGCACCAGGCTTATTCTTTGGAAGAACAGTCGGGCACAAATCTACATTGTACACCGCAGGCGGGCTGCGTGTTCCTTGCCTACCAACGCTACCGACAGGGCGCCGACGCACCCTTCATGCCGAGCTACGAGGCCGACCCCACTGGCATGGGTGGCGGCGGGGGCACGCCCTTCACGGGCGGCTATCCCGGCGACATGGGCGATGCCTACCAGGAGCCCCCCTTCTCCACCAAGGCTGACCCCGGAGGCATGGGCGGTGGAAACTTCCAGGCACCGGCCTACTAGCCCTCCCCCCTCCCTCGTCTGTGATCCCTCTACCTCCCTCTCTTCGAGTCCTCTCTCCCCCCTTCTCGACCTGTATACGTGTCTCTAGCCAAGGGGAGGGGAAAAATGGTGATCTACGTGTCTGTGTGTCGGCCATGCGCACAAGAGCAGGACCTCATACTGTGCATGCAGCTGGGAGGCCCCAACTGCTTCATATCTTTGCCGCCAGACAGCGAACGAAAAAAAAAACTTAGAGCCAAGCGGTGTATCATGAAGTTCTCTATAACCATTCTATGCAGAGTGTGAGCAGGGTGTTTGTTCCTAGGATGAAAGTATTGGTACTGTGACAGCTCCAGAAAGACTGTGCTTGGCTAGAACTAGCTGTTGGGGCATTGTTGTGAACAGTATGTTTGTTTTGCACTCACTGAAAGCCTCAGCTCTGCTCTTGTGGTACTTTCTGGTTGTGCGAATTAACGATGGGCTTACCAACTGTTCATGGCACATATATTGAAGCAAAAAAAGAGAGAAAATGCTGGCTAGGTAGCAAAGCCTCAGATATTTGTTACTTAAAAAAAAAGGCTTAGTGTACTTCCCTGAATTGTTACTAGGTGGCGCCACAGTAGCTTTTTTTGAACTGCATTTCAAAATTTGACAACAAGAAAGGGGCCTCACAGCAGTGCACAGTGGGAGACTCTGCACTGGGGGCTAGGTACTGTCTGTATAATAGGCCAGAGGAAAGCATAGCACTTGCTCTGACATGGCATGAGGCTGGATTTATCACTACAGGCAAATCCTACTTAGCTGTACGGTCACAATGAAGTCATTACTGGCTCATTTGCTTGGCTTGTACTTAACCCGCAGTATTGGTGCATTTGCTGAAAAAACAAAAAAACATTTTGCAGTCGGAACATTATGGAAGCCTTGGCTGGCTAAAGATTTTGGCCTGCTCTGCCTGCGTAGTTGGGGTGCAAGTGCCATGCTTTTCTCCAAGGCCACATGTGAATGGGTGTGCAGATTCCAAGTGTACTCTGGGTTGTGTTGAAGATAACGTGGATGCCCCCCCGGCAATCTAGTCAAGTAGGCACTCTGTCACTGTTCCCTGCAAGAGAGTTCAATTGCTGTCTCTCGGAGACTGTGTATCCAGGCATTGAATCGCACGTCACCAGCAACTGATCCAGAGCCAATGCTGTTGGCAGCCTATGTATGTTGGGATGTGAGAATACTGACATATGTTTCCCACGCTGGGAACATAAATTACGAGCGTGGACTCGACGAATGCTCGATGCATGCTCAACACACACTGGACACCTGCAAGAAGTGGCACAGTAAACACGCGAGAACAAATGTCATGGAAGACTGCATGTGTGTTCGCAGACGGTAGGAGCTGCATTAGTCATCAGTATCACCACCACTAGCTTTCAGAGCTACTACAAATTGGCGTGCTGAACATCTGGCCAATCACAAATTTGACAAAAATAACCCTGCTTTCAGTCTAAGGAATGGAGCCCCATATTACACCATTTCCTGCTCTATAAAAGAGTTCAACATTCTCACACCTTTTCAGGTGTGATATTGTCTCTCGGTGTCGACCACTGGTGCACTTCCTTCGACGCACGCCCAGTAATTTCCTGTCAGGAAAGCCGTACTAATCTGTTTCACAGCATTCCTGCTGTGAGTGCAATTGGCTAAAAAACAATGCAGACAAGATCGATCAAAATTATCATAGTGCGATCAAAATTACCCTCAAGAAGGTGTGCAATCTCAAAGGGTGTTCAGGCTCTCAACTGACCCGTCTGAAGCGAAGTGCCATTATAAGAAACTGCTATTGTTGAATAAAAACAATTGCAAATTTTTTTTTTTATTGAAAAGCATGGTATTGTGATGTTCGACGAAAACTGTGAGGAGTAGTGCCAGTGATGATGACCATAGCTTCATAAGAACATGCCACCTTTTGGACAAAGTAAGAAACGTACAACCTTTGCATGATTCAAGGCCTGTATTTCCGTGCTGTTAAAAGCAGAACCGATCGCATGTATTATTGTGCGGTGCATTCGCTCCTGTTGCAAGCTCATACTCTAGAAATTCTGGCATGACACCATTAGATGTTGCTGCAAACTTGAATGTATGTATGTGGCCTCTAATATCCTCGGAATTTCTGCCATTCTTTATAAACATGAACGTACTTGTCTGTGAAGTCTTGGAGAAACTGCCTCGCAGCCTCCAGTGTAATGTTGTAACTTTTGCTTGCCAACCTGTCCAACAAAGGGTGCATATTGATGCCACTGAATTGCAGGCAAAACTATGTTATAGCCGTTGTCCTAATTACCAAGTTATTGCCTCGATGATCTCATTTGAAACTAAGCATTGCTCTGAATTGCAGAGGTCATTACATACAGTCGGGGACAAAAGCTTGTGGACCGTGCCTGTGGAGTAAACCTGAATTTCACCATAGCCCAGCCACACATACAACTTGTAACAGTGAACTGGCCAGCAAATTTATGCATTTGAGAATTGTAGTACGTCATTCGGCTCCTGGTTATGTATGCCGAATTGAAACGCTGGTGCTCTCGCATTATGCACGGTCCAGAAACTTTTGCATACAACCCCCAAATCATTTTTCGGCCTTTTGTGTGTTTTATCAGTTTCATGTGGTATGTGCAACTAAGACGCACTACGACTCTAGTCAAGTGGAATTATTTTTAGTCATGTTTCGATTCCTAGATTGCATTGGCATGACAGCTTGTTGCATGCGTTTTTAATGATCTCCCTCAAGAATGTGTTGCAGTGATGTTTGCTTGCATTCCAAATGCGGCCACCATTGTGAAGACGTATCGTGCAGTCCACTACGTACATTCCTACTGCCAGATTGTTGTACTGCACGAGATTCCCGCTGATTGCGCAGTGCTGCTGCGATGACAGTGGGGAACAATGTGCAAACTGGCATGACCTCCGCATATCTAGTCTCTGACGAGAGCACTCTGCTTGCCTGCATGTGAAAATGGACGCCGCCGACATTTCACACTGCTTCTCTAACCCTGTCAAGACTTTGTCCCAGCTTATCTCCCGTCATTCAAAAGTCACACCCACCGCGCAACTAGACTTGGTGTCAATCGGTGACAGCGTTGAAATGATGAACAACCGCGCACGCATTCTTGATGCTTCTAGTCATCGTATGAAACCCCGCCGTGTCTTAAAACACTCGTCAAAGGAATCCATGCCCATACATCACTGCTCTCCATCTTTGAGAACTTGCAATTTCTTCCGTCACGCGATTAAAAAAAAACAAACAAGACTGCAATAACGAAAATGTATTTTTGTGCGAGGCGTGCACACACACAATAGACACCCGCAATAACCGTGCCTCCGAAGGAAACTTTAGGTCGGCTGTCGTGTGCTGTCTTCGGGTAGGATCAGAAAACACATTTTTCCGCTCCTCGGTGGCTAACCGACGACCTGCCCGGCTTTCGTGACTTCCTAACAACACTGCACTCATTAACCAACACAACACATTTGCATACTGGTATTTCAGCTCTATTTCAGATGGACAAGGCTTCCTTGTTTGATTATGTTTGTTGAGACGAGTTGTTTTGTAACGGCATGGCAGCGAAACATATTTGTACATTAAAGAAAAAATGTCACCTGCCAAGTTCTTAAAAGATACCGTTTTGAATTTTGTTAACCGACACCGCCACATTTCCCGTCCTGCCTACGATACAGGCTACCCAAATTTACAACCACGATTTGTTGTAGCGAGCATAGGCCTTTCCGACAGGTTTTCCTTTCACGACGTACGTCTAACCATTTGTAGCAGTCGTTGTGGCCATTGGGCAGACTGGCAGAACGTGCAGTTGTTTACTTCGTTGCTTATTGTCCCTCGGTCGCTGTGCACTGTAGAGACTAGGCAGCCTCCCTTTGTACTTGCAAGTTGTTGATCTCTTTTTATTTTCCAAGTACGCTGCAGTCAATGCAAATCGAACTCGATGCAGGCTGGACCCTGCTTCATGTTTCGTGCAAGTACGGCTCGACTTCAATGCCACAGTACTCGGTTACACAGTCTGCGCTGTAATCTCGCTTGATGAACTCTGCACGGATAGAATTGACAAAGGATTGAAAGTGGCCGTGTTGCAAGAGGTATTGCAGCAGACTCTGCAGATCCGAGCTTCAAAAAAAAGGCAGACGCGGGAAGATGTCGCAAGTGGCAGTTATTGTGGACTTTCTGGTTTATGGCTTGTGCTTGCACACGCAGTTTTCTTACGTACAATTTCATTTGTGCTGAGCGATGTTCGTTAGCATCATAAAGAGACTGCCACCGTCACGCTGTTTCCTTTGCACTTGGATCCTGAAAGCTGTTACTGCCATAGATGATGCTTCTTTGGGATGATGCCACTAATCAGCAATCTTATTATTGTTATTATTATTTCTTGCTTTCTTTCTTCCCCGCCGATTCAGATGCCCAGAATATTACTACTGCACAAAATGAAAGCTATTATCAAAGTGTTTAGGGATTGTCACCGCTGTACACTCACACACACACCCTTAGCAAAAAAATGGACGCTTTTCATCCTAGCGCCAGCAGCGAAACTAACAAAAGTACGCCAACATCAGGTTGGAGAGATTGTAGATTTGTGAGGAGCCATCGGTGGCCCTATCGCGTGTGTTGTAAACCTCCCTCGTTAGCTGCTTTCTCATGCAAAATACCACGCAGGTAATGAAGTATGTGCAGACACGTTGGCTGGTCTCACTGCTGACATTGTTTACTGGTGCCCAGCAATGAAGAAGCACCATATTTTTGCAGCCATAATCTGTCGTGATCTTCAAAGTGGCTACGGGAAATCGCCTAGCTTGGTCAGCAAGAACTGCCCTGATGGGCATGTCATTGTCTGATGCAAAAACAAAGCCAGACGTCTGCCGAGGAACTGAACAGAATGTACACCCAATTATTCCAGAGACGCATTTTTTTTTTCTACAATGCATCTACTTGATTGCACGGGTGCTAACGGTCCTGAAAGTCTTATAAGTTGGCAGTGACCGTAATAAGTGGGTTCAGCTCTAAAATCGCTCTAGCGCAAGTCTCGGCTGCTCGCAATTCACAACTGCAGAGCGGACGACCGTTGGATTACGGCAGCACACGAGGATCGCAGAAGCTGCGGGGTGGAGCGCAGCCCGACGGAAGCGATTAGCCCGTTGATTCCACCTGTCTGCAAACTTCCTTCATGTTTGGCCTTAAGTGCGACGGAGCCCCGTTTGAGCAGATGTTAAACACACCCAAGGGAAGGCGTCGTGTATTATATTCTCAATGTAAACACACCTATTCACTGGTCTATGTTGTAAATATTACACTGTCTCTATCTCTCTCTTGCGTGCCTGTACATATACGCTTATCTGTGTTCGCATACGCCTTGTTTACTGTGCAGAAGACATTTGCAAGCAGGCTGGCGTTGTTCGAAGTATGTGTTCACTGCAGCACAAAGCATTTTCCAGATAATGATGAGCTACAACAAGGCGGGCGACGTGCGCATTGCATACATTTCTCACACAGGCTAGGCTTAGGGATGTTATTTTTTTGCGAGTGTCACTGCAAAGGCTACTCCTGAATACCGTCTGCAGTCAGCTCCTTTGTTTCAGAAGAAACATAAAAGCCTCTTCATTCGTCATGCCTCACATGCTCCTAACGCCTAGATTTTGTGTTGCCTTCTACGTTCTGCCACATGTTTTATGAGGCAAGAAAATGAGAAAACTTTAGAATTGGGTACCCAGGCCTTGGGTTCCTTGGATGCGCATGCTATTTTAGAAAAAAATAGCAGCCGTAACACTAACCCAAGGTGTGGCTTACGTTTGACTATTGCCTCGGGCAACAATTTAAGGTGATTCCATATGCGAGGTTCTAGGTACCCAATCGTAAAACTCTCCACTATTTGGCTCACCCCAGATGCTTACTTGTGCACCGCAAGTTTTCAACTCAGTCTGAATATGCGTGCGCATAGGGCTTTGCGAACAATGCATAGAGGCTGTTCTGCACGTTTCTCGCCACTTCAAAAAACGACGGCGTGTGCCCTTAGATCACCATATCTCCACTTAGTGTAACTTCAAGCATTTAGAAAAGCTCAGCATGTGTGAATTATTTATGAAATGCATGGCAGGTATGATCCGGTGGCTCGCATTTATTTCCAATTATGCAGCTACTTTCACGAATACACGGAGGTGTCTTGTGGACGTAGCATGCTGCAATCATTTTAGCATGCCTTCGGTTATCACTGGTCACATTTGATTTTCCAGTTGCGTGCAACTTCTTTCCGTGATTGTTTCATCAGTGGTGTGTTTGTGACACGAGTGCGTTTGGTTGTTTCACGTGAGGTTCTGCGAGGGTTTGGCGATTTTGTTCATAGTGTCACGATGGCGATATAATAATAATAAAAAAAGCTCTAGATGATGTTTGTGCATGTGCACGCGTGTGATATAACTATTATGTAGTTGAAGGAAGCAACATGTTAATGTAACTAGTTGGGAAGAAATAAAGGATGCTGTCACGCGAGCGTTTGCTTGGTCTGTAATTTGATTCGACGGCTGTTTTTCACTGTGTTACAAGCAGCAGAGTGTTCAAACAAGAACTTCCTTTTTACTCCATTACAGGCACCAGAGTGTTCAAGGAAGTTCCTTTTTACTTCATTACAGGGAGCAGTGTTCAAACATGAACTTCATTTTACTCCGTTACAGGCACCAGTGTTCAAAGAAGTTCTTTTTTACTTCGTTACAGGCAGCAGTGTTCAAACAAGCACTTCCTTTTCAGTCCGTTACAGACACCAGAGTGTTCAAAGAAGTTCTCTTTTACTTCGTTACAGGCAGCAGTGTTCAAAAAAGTTCCTTTTTACTCCGTTACAGACACCATAGTGTTCAAAGAAGTTCCTTTTTACTTCGTTACAGGCAACAATGTTCAAACAAGAACTTCCTTTTACTCCGTTACAGGCAGCAGTGTTCAAACAAGAACTTCCTTTTTACTCCAATAGTGACAGCAACGTTCAAACAAGAAATTCCTTGTTACTCCGTTTTGGCGAAAGAGTTAAGTTTGAGTTTAATTATGGAGCAAAAAAAGTGGTTTATGTTCAAGTGAACTACCCAAGAATTATTTCAAGAAAAATAGCACCACAAGTTTATTTTGTTCAAGAACTCAAAGCCGCTGCTCAACCATTAAAAAATACAAAAAAGGTACGTCTTTTGACAACTTACGCTCCAAGTAGCTAAAGGAAATACACTGTGGAGCATACCTCGTAACTAATACATCAAAATAAGTTATTAGAGCGATAGCTCTACTCCTCCTGCTATACAAACCTAGAAAACGATCTTGCGTATGCTTTTGACCTTGAAGCTCAGCCAAGGTCAATTTTCTCTTAATTCTCGCATGTGTGTCGCCATAGCAACGGACATGCAGAGCGTTTGATTGTTCTTCCCTCCATTGATCAGTAAAAGCTGCGAGCCGGCATGCGCGCGCACGCCTCAACTGTTGTCATGCGACTCCCATGCCGGCGCTACGAGGAAAAATGTGGACAGCGTACCACTGCTTGCCGCACAGGGGCACTGACGTGCGGGACACCGCCGTGGCATGCTTTCCGAGGTAGTTGCTGCTATTGTTTGACAAGCTTGGTTTGACCTCATTCAACCAAGACATTTTTTTTATCACACCTACTACTTTAGTTTAACAACAGTTCAATAAAAGCAGATACCCCAGCTCAGAGGCACTTTGTTTTAATAGTTATATACTACAGGTTTTTTTTTATTGTGAAAATATTCTGTAAAACTGCACTGTGAAAGCAGTGCATGTGTCGTGTTCACACAAATGTGTGCAATTTCCATGTTAACCTGCAGGGGCGTAGCCAGGGGGGGGGGGGGGTTGGGAGGGTTCAAACCCCCCCCCGAAATTTTTCAGTTTTGCTTGCGTACATATACACACGCACGAACATACATAAAGTATGGTTGAACCCCCCCCCCCCCCCCCCGAAAAAAATTTCTGGCTACGCTGCTGTTAACCTGCTTTGTGTCCTCCTTAGCTGACCCCAGAAGTCTGCTTTCCTGCACAGCCCAGTCATCATGGGAAGCTTGCACACATACTGCTGCCCAAAACTGGAGAGAGAAAACCCATCTTGCATTTGGAGGTTCCAGAAGTAGGAATGAGAGGTTGCTTTCATAAAATGTGCGCAGTCACCTGGTGAGGGTGCAGACCGGTAAATTACATTAAAATGGAGCACAAATCATTGGGAGATAATTGCCAGAGTAAAGCAGCAGCTTACCAGTAGATGTGCAGGTATATGTTATTGGAACACTTGTATGTTTCTTACAAGGGTTAGTTCTTGCTATGTATGCCGGTGCTGTTGCATACACTGCTGACGGATTGAAACACAACAATTTAGGGACAGAAAAGGGGGAACTTTTTTGAGGGGCTCGTTTTTTTTTAGACACAACCAAATGAGTCCAATGGACAATTAACCCGGAGAAAGCATAAGGGAAATTAATTATCTTTAACTGTAGTGTTGTAATTATGACATAAGTATAAATCAATTAAAGGGGACAAAAAAATCACCCTTTTCCGTCAGTAGGATCGGAACCCACCACCTTCCACTACATTTCAACGCATGTCCACTAAGATTTCCTTGGTCAGTTAGATTCACTTGGTTGAATATAGAGCTAAGCAATGCACATACCGTATTTTGTCACATATAACCTGCATCAAAAAAAAAAAAATGTGCTTAAAAAGTGGGGCTGCAGGTTATGCAGGGGTTACATGCATTTTTTTTTCTTTTTGTAGAGTTAAAGATAGGGGTGCAGGTTATATGCAGGGCAGGTTATATGCGAGAAAATATGGCATTTTTGTTTCCAACACTTTAAGTTTGTGTTGCATTAGCGTAATTTCGATGTGAACACTTGCATCAGGGCCAATGTTACCTTTAGTGGCCACATTTGTAGCAAGACGATGTGGTTATCTGTTACATAACATCGTGGTTTAGCGCTAAAAAAGACAGACACATGTGAGAGACAGGACAGGCATAACATCGTGGTTTAGCGCTAAAAAAGACAGACACATGTGAGAGACAGGACAGGTGCCTGTCCTGTCTCTCACATGTGTCTGTCTTTTTTAGTGCTAAACCACGATGTTAAGTACTCACCAACTCGCCCAACAACAAGTTCTTATCTGTTGCAGTTGTGCATATCAGTTGTTATGCATGCCACGTTTCCATCGGTGAGCACTGTACATGATACGCTGGAGCACACTTGGCAGATAGTCTGCCATGCAACTATCTGAGAGATGTGCAGACACATTTGTTTTCCCCACCCCGAGAAATTACCACCCGGTATACTGAGGCCAGCATCTCATGAAGCACGTTGCCTGTGCTGCACAAAGTGCTTTTTAATGCAAATCGTCTTATTGAAACTTAAATGGGATTCCTAGGGACCAGACTTTTCAGTCAGCACTGAAAACACAGTTTTCTGAGCTAAAACTAGAAAAAGGACATCTAGTGATATGAAGTAGGACATAAGTAGGACACACAATATGAAACTACTACAACTGAGATGAAACATACTGTGGGAGATTTTAAGCATACACAAGTTTGCACGAAGCTGTGCCATCCTACCGTATTTACGGGCACATTACCAGAACTGGCAAATATTCACTCACCACTTTTCACATTTACTTACACTTTTGTCGCTTAGCACAGTTGTTGACATGGCTCTGAATTCTTCACAGACCTGACAGCACTCATTAGGCAAACACACTGCAATTTCTGCCTTCATGCTGCCTTCACATACGCCAGTGCCCTGTCATAGCGCTGTGTCTAACAGACAATATACGCATGTGTGGTGTACGTGTAGCGTCAATTCAACATAGTGGCTTGCACTGAAGATATCCTTTTTCGGGTGCAGTGTCCGCACGCGTGGCACGTAACATGTTTTAGAGCGCAGCTCTCAGGCGCCCATTCCTGCATTGAGCAGCGTCGCCGTTGTTGGCGTAACCGATAGAGCGAATGAGGACTGAAAAAGAGCAAAAGAGAGACTGCCCCAAGGAGTTTTCCAACACGAGAGCCAGCGAGCTGCTGTATTAGTGCCTGCAATGCCGTCGTGCCTGCTCAATGCATGCCTCTCGCGCACATGAGCACGAGAAAGTGGGTTGACCTGCGAGGCTTGGGAGAAGAAAACGACGTGCCGTTGGTCGAAAAGACACTTCATGTGTGGAACACTCTAGCGGACTCTTGGGCCCTTTATAGTCAGGCGCAGTGTTCGCGTCAGCCAGCGGCGGCGGAGGCGACGCCAGGTTCATCACGTTACGTCGACGCGAAAACTGAGCATTCTATACTCCTACTTGTGCCGCGCTCGCGTCGCCTTGACGCATGTGCATTTGCTCAACTTATAGCAAAATCCAAACACCTAAACAGTTCCGGTCAGAATTCTCAATAGGCAGTATCGTAATTGTTGGTAATCGTAGGTGAATTTTATGGCAGTTCTTTCAGCTAGCTACCAAGAGAAAAATACATTAAACTTTGGATGAATTCATCTCCCGCATAGTCAATATGCCTTCGTTTACATTCAATGAGGTGACTTATGACTACAGTCAATCGCTTTGGTGGAGGCACTACGATGTTCGATGGGTCGTTCGACACGCCGCATTGTGGGAACGACATCAAAAGGTTTATTTTTGTTTTCTTGAAACGACTAAAACCAAAAACAAATTGAGCATGCATTTTCAGCCAGCGATTTGATTCTGTTTATGCAAAAATAGAACATGACTAACTGCAGAATAAACAGCAAGTTAATTGCAGTGTAATTATCATTAATGATTACTTAAAATTGCACAAAACAGGAAATTAGCTCCTTTTCTTTCTTGAAATATAGTATCAAGTCCCTTGGAATAATCCTGTGTAAGTATGGCACATTTGCAGATGGCCCTTCATAATTTGCGCCTGAAGGGGATATGTACATATTCGTGTATTACTATGTCGCATGTTAGGTTTATTGGTGCATCACACGATTCACCATTGACGTATCATATCTAACACGGGACTGAGTAATAACAGTGTGTAGGTTTCTGTGTCATTCTTCGATTCTGCCAATGGCATTTCGTATTGCACAGTACCTCCGAGATCCGACGTTGGAGTGTGTCTGTAAATGCTTATGCATCTTTTAACAAGTTATGGTGACTGACGAATTGTGATATGCTTGTGTGACAGCGAAAAAAGAACACACAGACACAACGTCCATATAAAAGAGATCAATATTTAAGCTCCACCAGCTCCTTACAAGCAGAAAAAAAAAAATTCAAGCTGCACGAAATAAATGTAGACACTTGTAAAAAGAATGGCACTTGAGGCACGTGTACATCCGTGTAAATTGGTCCCGAGCCGCCAAGCATGAAAAACACTGCTTCAGCTCACCATCAAATACTTGATTACAATGGTGCCAGGCAAAAAACATTACCAGCACAATTGTCTTGCAAATGCACAGATGTCAACCGTCTCACAACTCCAAAAACCTAGTTCGAGTACAAAGCAAAGAGGTTTTGTAAATGCTTTCTCTTTTTCACTTTTGCGACAACTGTCACGTCGACGCAAACGTGAAACAGGGCTGCGTCAAACCCGTTGGTACAGGCGACAACTGCAACCCCTGCTACAATGAGCATTACCGACACAGGCACGCGTAAAACCAGTCCCAGCATAAAAAAAATGCTGCATCACAACCACACATGAAATGAGGACTTCAGAACTGGACATCCGACAGTTGGAACTATCTTGAAAACACACAAAGGGAATTGCTGAGCGCTAAATGAATGACATCATGGGGCCTTCTACATAAAACCTTCCTACATCATGGCTCATACAGTCAACCACAAAAATTGACGAGCCGCACGATTGCTTTCAAACAGCTGAGTTTTCGCCACGCCTGCGCATGGAGCCTTAAACTAAATGTTTTAATGTGCAGTAGCTTTTACTACCCATAACCACTGGGAATTTATGTGCCAATATCATGACACAGTTGTGAGATACATCACAGTGGGCGACTACAGATTAATTTTAACCACCAAAATCGAAGTACACGTGCTTCTGCATTTCGTCCCACCAAAATGAGCCAGGGCCAGGAATCGAGCATGCGCCTTTGTGCTAAGCAGTACAACACCTCGGCCACTAAGTCACAGCAGCTGGTGTTTTTGCGACCTATACAGTGATATATGAAATCAGAAGTCGCCCAGTTAACAAACCAAAAGTTTGCTTTTGAAGCGAGACCAGCATCCTGTAAATCTTCGTGACCGACTGTATGCACTTTTCACAGACAGCCTAGTAGTAGAAAGATTTTAGCAAAACAGGTAATCTGACAGGTCGCTCGAATGTTCACTTAATTGAAATCAACAGGAGGCGCACAACAGTGCAACCCCGAGATCACCCGGCCAGGCCCACCCAAAGTCCAACAAAACGACCACAACACCAACAAAGATACCGCCCACAAAGGAGTTTAACAATACATAAGGCACACATGGCAGTGACAACAATAACAATTGAAAAAAAATATAAAGGAGTACAAACAGGAAAGCCTATCTGCCATGGCCACCAAGCGGCCCAAGTGATCTCCTAATAGAAGGGCAAGAGCTTAAGCTATTGCTTACACACTTAAATAATAGCTTAAGTGTGCAAGCAATAGCATATGTGGTCACACTTAAGCAATAGCTTAAGTGCGACCTAACTTAAGCAACAGATTAAGCAACCAAATGCTTAAGCTGTTGCTTACAATAGCTTAGGCTATTGTTCAAGCTGTTGCTTACACACTTAAGCAATAGTGTTAAGTGTGAAAACACACAGGTCATTCACACACTTACAGGAAATACAAGTGTAAAACATCCTCCACCGAAGCGTAAAAGAAAAAAAAAATGCCTAGCAAAGTGGCATACCCATCTGCTTTTTCAGTTGCATGCAGTTAGAAGCCTGAAGGTGAAAGTCTGATGTTAGGTTTAAAGGAGTACTGACACGAAAATTTTCAGTTGTTTAATTGTATCAAACAAAAGGCCAAGCCCTCAAGAGCCTAGAAAGTGTACTGTTAAGCGTGAGTGCACCATGAAAAAGTAATCACACCCTGTTTTTAAAAGCCAGTTTCAGGTTTCTACTGTACCCTGATGTCACAACACGGTATACGCGTCTCGTCACGTGCTTGCGCAAGATGTCGTGACGTTTCCACGGCCGATCTGCCCTGTGGCTCAGTTGGTGACGCACAAGCGGCCATTTTGAATGTTTTGGTGATGCACAAGCGGCCATTTTGGATGTTTTGGTACATGACATCACAACCAGCCAGACTGCTGCGTGAAGTCACTAGAATTAGTACTGTAGCCCATCGTCAAGCTAGTGTTGATGTCAGTAGGTGTGCCATGGGAAAATTTACGTTAATATCAAAATAAAGTATCTTACGAGCATTTGCTCAGAGCTTCACACTTGCTCAGAGCAGTCTCTGTATACAGGAGATTTGTATGGAAGAGTAAACTTCCCTTCGAAATATGGTGTCAGTACCCCTTTAAGAAAGGAAATTAAATGTACTTTAAAGAACAAAGAATTCTAGACCTTACCCAAAGAGATGGTTATCAATTCCAAAAGACGGATATCAATTCCAAACAAAACAGCACTGGAAGGTAGATTTTGAGCTATTTTCAATTTTCGATCTTTGGCGTCATTTCCTTTTGCATCATAAATACCTACTCCGTGCTGCACTGAGATTATTAGCTCCCAGTGAAATCTCCAGTTTCCACATATTGCTTTAAAGAAAGGGTGAATAATTCTACTTATAAGAAGAAAAATATAGCTCTGTGGCTTCCAAACCACAAGACATCTCGAAATGATGATAATAAATATGTGTATATATGCTTCACAACCATACAGTAAAACGACGCTTTTTTGAGAAGAAAAAAAAAAAAAAAACAAGCAAGGTCTCTGCATCGCCTTGTACATAAGTGAATGTATGACCAATAAATTAAGGAATGGAATCGAGGAGGAAGAGGAAAACTGGCTAATGAACATATTTCAAAGAATTGCAAGCACAGGCTACTGCCACGCAAGATGACTAATTTCTAAGTTGCAGAATCTCCACGATCTGCTTCCCACGTGCGAACGGACAACACTTGAAGGCGTTGAAGAACGGGAAACGTCTGGGTGAGATAATCTGAAACCAAAGTCGGTCTATAAGCGCTGGATCCCGGCAACATGGACGTTACTGCGACATCAACACGGGGCAGAATTCATGAATGTTGCATCGCAGCGACGTTAGGCATGATAAACGTTGCTCATAATACATTGCACCATTCTCTCCATTTTGACATCATACCTTAGCTAATAGGTAATCACTGAAGTAAGCATGAGAGGATTTGAAGACAGAAAAAAATAACCTTGAAGAACGAAGAAAGAAAACAAAAAAACTAACGTAATGGCGTCAGGTTTGACATAATGTGCTGAGTGGGACGTAACATCACTAAGCCGCTGCACTTGAAAGCAAGAAGTTGTTCCAGTATATCAAGTAATACTAACAAGCATTGTTCTGGTTCAACTTGATCTGCAAGCTTTTTTATGTCTTCCAGAAATCTAGATTATCAAAAAAACAAGGACAGCCCAAGGAAATCGCTGAGAATTGAAGTCCATATTACAGATAATGACAGATTAAAGGAAAGTCTTGTGAAGCGGTACACTTGGCGTCTCACAACAGCCACGTCACCGGTTTTTGTTCGCGATGCGCACCAGAACCAGATTCGTCGCTAGTGTGGCACACACGCTACCCTGTGAACCTTGTGGTGACGATGATTCTCAGTTATGAATGGCTGACGCAGAGATGATAAAAAAGTGCTCACAACCGAAATGACAACCGAACACGACGACGCAACTACAACACCGTCGTTTCACTTTGCAGGCAATGGCCAAGTGATGCTTAGGCGAACAAGTTGATTCTTTCAACAGCTTGGCGAAGTTCATGAGGGTGTTTCGCAGCTAAACGGTCATTCTTTTGCATCAGCTTGCAACTGTGAGCTGAACTCAAATTCAAGGACTGTTCAGAGTTGGATCAGCTTACCAGAATGACAGCCGAACTAACACCAGCGCAAATGAAGTGCATGGAATCGTTTTAGTCAGCTTAACAGTATGCTCACCATGCAATTGGCACAGTCGATGCTTACTTTACGCGTTCACTAAAATGCTTGAAACACAGTCATGATTGGTGGCCAAATGGTGAACCAGAAGTAGGGCTACGCAGTTTTTTTTAACACAAAAGTGCTTTTTGCCGGGGTCCACAAAGGACTCCCTGACGTCGTCAGCAAAAAAAAAAAAAAAAAGATCACGTGAACAAGTCACCAAGACAATCTAGAAAGAAAATTTGTTTTCTATAGCCGCCATGCCCACTGCTTCAGTGCACGGAAAACACACACATCTGGAAAACGCGAGGCGTATTCTTTGATATCATCCTTACAAGAGATTCTGATTCCACAAAGGCACTTGGCAACCCGTGTGAGCTTTATATAGAATACACCAACGACCGCACTGGTCGGCATAATCGTGAGCAAAGTAGGAGGAAGACTGCTCTTCACGGACAAATCTGTTACATAGGAACCACAACCAAAATACTAATGTATATACTGTTCCAAAAATACATGATGCGATATCCTCTGCTTTTGATCCAACTGTGGCACTCAAGCCTCCTTGCTCAAGGATGAATGACTGTGGTTGTACTCGGTAACAGTATCTTCAGCTGGTCACTTATGAAATGGCTGCTTGTGCGATTTTCAAACAAAAAACAACGCCAGGAAAGGACCCCAGTACACAATTTCGACGAGCAGTCTGTTACATGTTACACAGTACCACCTCAACTAATGGGTGACCACATAGACATCACGTGGTCATGCACCAAACATATCTCACAACTGCTTTTGACTGAAAACACTCGGAAAATGGTGAATATGTACGTTTGGAGCGTTCTGTTGGTGCCAACTATTCGAATAAGACCGGGACTAATGAGGGCTATGCTTTTTTAACAAGCCAAATACTACTATGCAGCTGTACTTCCCAGTTCTATTGAGTGACCAGCCAAAGATGTGCTTATGAAACATGTGCAGCAAAAATTGACAAGAAATGACAAACGTTCCAACAATAATTTTCGTTCAGCCTGCAAGCTACAGCCAGTTCTGCTTGGGGCAAGCAGTAAACCGTAATATTGCACAGTGCCACCGCCCAGTTGACATAACCTTAATTACAAAGGGGCAAGCCCATGACCACACTGGGGATGAAGATCCACTACCAAACAGTTCGAAAGAAAATTTGAAAGTGGCAATTACCAATGCCGCTCAGACACTAACACGTGGAAAAGGTGGTGAGAACAGAGATTACTATATTGCACGCAAGCTACATGTTCTTTAAGAAATGTGCAATGTCATTCAGGCTTTTTTGTTCAACACCCAAAGACATATCTTCTTTAAAATAAAGGAAGTTGCTGGAGTTGAGGAGGAAGAGAGAGCAAGGCAGGCCAATCAGGCAGTGCGCGCAACTAGCTGGCTCACAGATCAATTGCTTTTGTTCTGTCAATGTACAATTGCTTTTGTTCTGTCAATGTAAATGCAGGCCCAATTATAAAATTAGAACCGGTTGTTTGTTCGTGACCAGAGTTGGCAAAAAGTATGTTTCAGTGAGCGTTACCGACACTATGTTCTATAAAATTTGCGAAGACCTAAAAGTCTTCATTCTAGCAGCAATAACATGAACATGTGTGTTGAGTAACACTATTATGACAATATTAGCCATCTTAATCTCGTAAGGAGTGGGAGGAAAGTGCTTCCTTTGTTCTTCACTAATAAGATAACACCTTACTATGCCATCGGTAAGATGATGGAAGCCTGATATCATTTTCAGGACATGATTTACACCCCAGCAATTTCTTTTTCAACCATCCTTGGCAAAGCAATGTGTATAACGGAGAATTTGCCAAAAGGTCAATGATGCTTTGGCAAGCGTAATTATTGGAGATTAATGAAGTACGAGTGAGGGGAAAGGCACTCTTGAAATGGAGATTCTCAAGAGAGATCTGTTATTACACTGAGCAACCAGGTAACCAGATAGGCATAGCTCCACATCACAGATTGATGTATTGCCTTCCTATGAAAAGTGGCTGGTGTTCCATGCTATTGCATGTATAGGCTGGATTTTCAAATGACTTTCGTGCCTGCATCCATGAACACATTAGCATTCGTGATATGCTGTGTTACAGGAGACGTTAATTGCAGCAACAACACTAGTAGAGATGTACCGTAATGCTTTGCCCAATCTCAATGCTGTAAGTAAATTTCTTGCACTGCATGGACGAAGGCTGCATATTAACTGCACGGCAATAAAAAATTTACGCCAACAGCTAAACACAACATGCAATAAGCTCCGTACTTTGTTTACATTCTGCACCGCCAGTTGACACCAACGTACATAATAATAATATCTGGGGTTTTACGTCCCAAAACTGCGATATGATTATGGGGGACGCCGTAGTGGAGGGCTCCAGAAATTTCGACCATCTGGTGTTCTTTAATGTGCACTGACATTGCACAGTACACGGTCCTCTAGCATTTCACCTCCACCAAAATGTGACCGCCGCGGCCGGGATCAAACCCACGACTTTCGGGTCAGCAGCCGAGCCCCGTAACCACTGTACCACCGAGGCGGATGACACCAACGTAAAGGCAGCTCACATTTGCATCAATGGTAACACGGCATTCAACGAAGGGTAATACGTTTATGGACGACACAAAATTTCCTTCTGCCAGCTAAAGCAACACTGCCAACTAAAGATTACAATATGAACACTGTAGCATCTCTTTTGCCATCAGCATGGAAACATGAGACCACGAGTGGTACAGACGTCTGTAGTACGTACAGATGCAAATCATGGGAAAATGTACAAAGAAACGCAACAAACTCCACTAACTGCGCACATTTGCTGCCCGCATCCCATGAATGGACCGTTGCAAGCGAGCGTACACATATACAGGCAGCTGCTGCATACCACGAAGCATATGAGAAACTGTGTACACTGTCCCGAGATCACCGACATGCCGCCTCTTGTTTGCGAGCACAGTGTTGCCATCTATCACCACTTCGATTTACGAACTGCTCAAGGAGTGACCGTGTCAAGAGGGGTCACCTAAAGAAGCGTGGCAGTGCGTAGGTTTCCCCTCAGGACGGTGTCCATGGCAACCTGGAACACCACCTGGACATTGCTGGTGTCGGTTGCCGTGGTGAAGTGAGGGTACACCACCTTGTTCGGGTCCCGGTTACGGCTCTGGAACTTGTGCTGGATGAAAAGTGCGCCACTGTCCACGTCGTAGTCAGCGCCTGCGTGCAGGGTGCAATCGAGACCGTGACTTGGATTGAGTGGATTGTCTCGGATGCAACGGTGTCTACTTAGCTCACTGTAAGAGCCTCACAATCATATGATTTTCTGTGAGGTTATTGGGAGATGGCAACAATAAGTCCTGAAAGTGTGACGCTGCAAGTTCTGCCATCTCACAAGTTACTACGAGGTTGTCATATCCGACATGTATGACACAAAACTTCACAGTTCATTGCTAAAGCACTTCTAGCGATGTAGAATGTTACCAGTGCGTCACTGCAAGCAATTGCTCCTGGATGCTTTTAGAGCATACAAGTTTGACAATCTCTCTAAAGTGAAGCCTGAAACAAATCATGTGAAATTTAAAAATGGAATTCCGGCTACTGCGTTTGTAACGCCCTTGTTAATATGTGGAGAGAATATGACCTGACACCTGCCCTTTGTGGCATCATTCCATGCGCCAACCAATTGTGCCTCATGCTCGCTTCTCCTCGTTCCTCTCGTTACTATATGCGAGATTAGTTCACCATTCACATATATTGCAAACATAGAGGGATGTAAATAAAGCTACTGCTTGTTTAAAAAAAAAACGTGAGCAGCTTCCTTTCAGTCACTTCAGTTGGCCCCATACTAATGCAAAGTTTAGAATCATTCTGTCACATCACTTTCAGTTTATATTTACAAGCATGGCCGAATGCAATCATCTGTACAGCAAGCCTTTCCTTCGACCAATGATCCATTTACCTGCCACTGTCAATGCATTTTATGGTGGCCAATTTCAAATGCCACAGAGTGTACCACTTAAAGGGAAGCAGAAGCACTTAAAAAAAAAAGAAGACTTTGGAATGTGTAATCACAGTTTGATCACTGCTGAATTCGAAAACCAATGTAAGAGTTCACAGAAGTGAACGCAAATAGCATGTCTTGGTAAAAAACAGCAGATGCAGCCGCAGGGCTTCTTGAGATGCTGAGCGAACGTGGTGATGTCATTTTCGATGTGCCACGTCATCGGCACCATCAGCACTGCTAAAGCATGGCCTTCGCGATCAGTTCCACCAACATGTGCCACCTGAACTAGTCACGGAGGCCACGGTTGGAGATACGACAGTGCTGTAAAAGTCCACCAAAGCTACCGACTATGACGTAGTTCCGGTTAGTTCGTTTCCACGCCCACACTTTCAGCGTGTTCACATGGGCGGAGCAAGACGAACTTTTCTTTTGCGTATTTTAAAGCTCCTGCTGTCACAACAGCGAAAAAAATTACGCCATCGTCGACAAATATGTTGGTCCTTGTTAACAACAAAATTTACCGAATTCTAAAACCAATTCAGCTTCCCTTTAATATTCTTGCTCCTAATGAGCCATGATGAAATCCACAAGAGGTTCTGCCATTCACAAAACTCATTTTATGCCCACGTTCATTCAAAAATGTGCAGCGCAGTTGAGCCACATATACGGGCAATGCATGGATGAGACGCTTCAAGAAATATTGCAAGCCTTGCACATAATGAACGGTATTTATGAAAGCTATTTCATTTAATAAGTAATGTACGAGACAGGTCTACAATGCTCGTAAAAAAAAAAGAAAGGATTGAGGTGTTTGTTATTGATGAAGTAACTGCAATGCCAGAACATAAAGCTGCATTTGATAGCACGCCATCTACCGTCCGTGCTATCAACTGGCGAAGCAGTGTGTGAATTGTTGCAGCACGATATGCAAATGTATCTAGCTTACGGGGCCCATAGACCCGCGATGAAATAAACATTAGTCAAGCGTCACAACATGCCAACACATGCATAGGAAATCCTTAAGGGTGTTAGTGCTACAAATTCTATTGGTGCATGCATTAGTGGCCTAATGGCATTGGCTATAGCACTTGGTTGCAATACTAGAGGTTCTGGATTTGGTTCCTCTGGAATCTTCAGTTTTTAAAAGTTTGCTTTTCATTTTTTAACTTTTACTACGTTTCATCGTACTTGTTTATGGCTTCATATTCTTCCTTTAGTCCGTGGGGGTGCTGCTATCATGAATGGGCAACTGAGGCAAGCTTTTCCCAAGCTTTTCACTCATAGTGAACGATGCTTAGGTATTCAAGAGTGGTTAAGCAAGAGGATGAGCGTGCCCACCTTTGTAGTCCGGCATGTAGTACCGCAGATGCCGGTCCGAATAGAGGATCTTCTCTCGGAACAGATCCAACTTGTTCAGGAACAAGATCTGCAGAGAAGTTCATGTTGGTCTTTGCACACAACCGCTGACACGTGAAAACTCCTGTCAACCACTAGTCACCCATAACTCTTCCAACCATTAGGAATGGATGATGAAACAAGTCTTCAAAACACCCAAACTGCTGCAGCTCATAGTGATTTATACGAGAAATAATTATGTACGACCAAAATCAAGCCAAACGAATCGATATAAGTTATATTTGCAAAATAAAGATAAAGTAAGAATATTTCATAAGGATCAGCTGGAAGACGACAACTAAAAGATAAGAAATAAGCACAGCAAATAAAATCTACTTCAGTCCAGATACAATGCAACTGTAAACACAGCATAAACCAGGCACGCACAATGTTAACTTGAGAGTTGATGACACAAGGAAAAATTTAGAATTTGAAATTTCTGGCACATTTACTTTTAGTAGGAAGGCTGTTTCAGGTCACTGTACTGGCAGAACCCTGCAAAAACCTTCTGTTATATAGTACACTACAAAAAGTTAGCAAACTAAACATGCCATGGAACGCGTGTTTGGAACTTCCAGCTGACATCTGAAGACAAGCTTAATGGAACTTGGACACTATCTACAGTTATGCTTTTCATTAAGCACAGAAACCTCAGCTCGGCAGGATCTTTCATCAAGGGTATCATCGACCTCTTCAGAAGAGGTATCAATTCTCTACATATACAGTCAAATCTCGTTACAACGAACACCACATTAACGAACATTTCAAATTAACGAACTTTTAAGAAATCCCGTGCCGACTGCTTATAGTTTCAATGTAAAAATATTTGACTACTACGAACTACAGAATAACGAACATTTCAGAATAACGATCGTTATTTAATTCCCGTGTAATCTTAACAACACCTCAGTACTACGAACTTATATCCCGAAATGCGAGGATTCTTAGATTTCAGTGTATCGGTCATGGCAGTTGGAGCTGTAAGGTAGCAGACGACGCAGCGCGAAGAGCGGACGCCCTCCCGCTAAAACCTGAGATGGCACGGGAGGAGAAAGACGTGGGCGGAGAACTTTTTTTTTGTTTCCCTTCGTTGCGGAGGCGACAACGCATCAGGTTTTGTAAAGGCCCAACCGCATGCATAGCACGCGACTTTCGAGCGAAGGCGACTGCGACAAACGGGCTCCGTCGCGCTGCTCGATTGAAAACTATTGCGCGCACGCAGGCTAATTATGAAAAGAATTACAGAGTAGATGAATGACAACATGCCAAATTTATTATTGTCCTGTTTGAGATAAAGATGCCATAAAAGCGTTTCGGGACTTCCTTTTTTCGCAATCTTATGTTTAACCGCGGCAGTAGTATCTGCTGTGATCCCATGGGGCGCCCGGAAGCGTACGCTGCCTACGCTACGTCGCACTTTGCAAACTGCGTTATGTTGGGGTTAGTCCACGAGGCGCATCTCGACAACGTTTCCTCTGCTGTCATAGAACGTTTAAGAAAAGCCGCAGCGCCTCACATCGTTGCTTCGCAGGGAGAAGGGCTACCTCACACGACGACGATGTTGACATTGCAGCAAGCTACCACCAATGCAGCAAGCTACCACCGAAACATCAAAACGAACCATCGATCATAAATAACGACAAATACGGCCGCTGCCTCGCTCTCCGCGTGAGATGGGGCTGTAAATAAGGTAGTCTATAACTTGCATTCCTTGAAGTACGCGCCGATTGGAAGCATCACGAGCAAATTGCAACCGAAGCAAGGGTCAGAGATGCTGCCATGTTGTTGGATATTGTCATGCTCACTTCCGGGCGACAAGCGATGTTTTCTAGCTTTCCAGAAACCTGGGATGCTATCGCGGAACGATTCTATTTCAGATTCCAATGCCTTTCGTGCTTTTCGCGCTTGGCCAGTGGTCAGAACGACGGTCCGTCCGCGTTATCAGCGCGATCAGCCAGCCGTGTGGAATCGGAAATAGCATCGTTTCGCGATTGCACCCCTGCGACAAGCGACGGCGATGGATGGCCCTCTGCGACAGCAAATCCTGTTGGCCGTCGCCCAAAACTCGCGTGCATGCAGTTGGGCCTTAAAGGATTGCAGCGATGACGTGGACGACGATGTCACGGTAGCACCCGAAGATCGCGACGAGTCCCTGTCGGCCACAGATGCGTTGGACTACTTGAGGAAACTCCGCATATTCATAGAAAAAAGCGGAACAGCGACCGAAGCGGCGGATAAAAATGCGGACGGTCTAGAATCGTTTGTGACGCAGAGTTTGTGCTGCACCCGTCAAAAAAACGATCACGGACTATTTCAAATAAACGTGCCTTGTCTGACGTTCACGTGTGCATTGTTGTGAGAAACGAGTTCAAGGACGTACCATTGCAAAGGTAGGACGTTTGCGTTACTGAAATTCTATTGTTATGGTAAATTTTTGGCCTTTCACTATAACGACCTTTCAGAATAACGAACATTTTTCCGCGGTCCCCTAAAGTTCGTTATACCGAGATTTCACTGTAGCGCACATCTCTGCAGCAGTTTGAGATATGCGATATGGATAATTATTTACAAGCTTTGGGTACGGCAAGTGTGCATTGACTTCTACATCGAGAGCAGATGGGAGTCACTGACCATGGACGTGTCGGTGAAGAACATGTTGTTGCAGATGGAAGAGAACAGCTTCAGGCTCTCGTGCAGCCGGTTCTGAAACAAGGCACACAAAGAGCACACACTACGTGTCAGTGATAGGGTCGAGAAGATAAGCAAGTGTACACATCATTTGTACATTCCTGAGCACTTGCAACATGAGTGCCTTGCCTGCGATGACTTTGCATGCTTTGGGCAGGCCCCTTCGGGAAGATAAGAAATTGCTATACTTTCAGGTGCGTAACCCACTGATGCATGCAAGTTAGCCACAGTCGTACACACACAAAGAGAAGAAAAGGAAATCAAACATCCAAATCTTCACAAAAGCAATTAAGCAAATTTGTTTGTGCAATACAAAATCCCAGAAAGAATTTCGGTCCATGTGCTAGGCCATACGATCACGAGACTTTGTAGTACTGCGGAGTATATGAGTATGCTCAAGTTATCACTCCAACTTCATGAAGTGATAACTTCGCTTTCGGGAATGGCCGTTGTCAGCATTACTTTGCCTTTAGGAAGTCTGTGTTCTGTGCTTGTGCAGCTATGTCAAGAAGCTGTGAGGGCGTTCCAACGCGAGACACTCTCGTGCACGAGCTAGGTGACCTTATGTGATCTCCCTGGGAATCTGGCATGGACATGAGCGACCATGATTGTTTGGACAAGCTGCCCCTTATGCCCTTTATGGGGCAGCAATCACAAACAGTTCATGTACAGTCGTGAGCACGAGGGTGCATGCCGCATGGTGCTATCAGCGACGCCAACCTATTCAGACACACAGCTCTGCTCACGCGCAGGTCGTTTGCATCATGATTACTTTACTGTCGCATGCATCATGTCAGCGGTGAGCGCCTTTGACGATGGTGCACGCAACAGTAAAATAGTCTCATTGTTAATGAACTGTGCATGTGCGTTGGTAACTAGCGTTGAAAGCTGGGTGTCCTTGTGTCCTGTCCTGCTGCGCAGTTTGTTAGAAGATGTGCATTGGTGTTGGGGGATGCAGCTGATACACTCAAACCTCAATATAACAAACACGGATATAATGAATTATCGGTTATAACAAAGTAAATGAAGGATAGTCTTGTCATAGCTACTGTGTTACAAATATACGTTTACAGTCAACTGCCGATTTTTCGGACGCCCGATTTTCCAAACATGCCCGAAAATTCGGACGCTTTCGCGGCACCGTCACCAGCCCCATAGACTTCAATGTATTAGAACGCCCAAAATTTCGGACGCTGAAGCTATTCCGCGTCTGATTTTTCGGACTTTCTGCCCAAATTGTAGGTCCGAAAGGCATTATTTGAAGCCCCCACCTCTGCCGCGTCTATCATCTCGTAGGTTCGAACCAGCGCTTTCGCGGGTTGATCTGTTCGAGACAGTAACAGAGTCCGAAAGTCAGCTTTGCCGCAATGCCGAAGCGTTATGGGGTGAAGCAGACCAGAAATTCAAAGGGGCCGCTATCGCGGCGCCGTGCGGTGATGTCTTTACGGATAAGCAGTGGAAACGCATGGAGGTGTGATGGCGGCAGGTGGCAAACGCGCCAGTACGGCTCAATCGTTGACAAGCCTTACGATAAGCATCTTCAGTCAACTGCTCGATAGTGCATGTGGCCTGGTGCAGTTGCATGCGTAGTGCACGCATTTCATAGGCGAGAACCAAAACGCGCCACGCCGCCATTCATGCTGCCTCTTTGTGCGACCGCTAAGTGCGCCGCACAGACGCATTGCCTTCACGAAGAAAACCAGCTCGTCATCGTACAGCGATCACATCACACTGGCGGAGATACAGGCGGACTTGGTTGCACGTAAGCGGAAGTGCAGGCAGCAACGCATTGACAACTTTTTTCGGCCACCGGGACCCTGAAGTGTCAATAAAAGTATTTTTTTCTGACGCATTTGTTTTTTGGGACATTCGATAATTCGGACTTAGTTAGGTTCCCCGTGGAGTCTGAATTATCGGTCGTTGACTGTATAACGAATTTTGGGGTACAGTATAGACCGCTTATAACGTAAGTCGCCGGAGTCGCGAATATCCGCACTATAAGCGGTACCGCACTATAACCAAAACAACCTTCTCCAAAGGCTGCACTTGCGCAAAACGTGTTGAGCATGTAGCCTCGCGTGTCCGATAATCGACATATGCGACTTGGGGCGCTTACAACCACTTAAATCTCCGAATATTCAAAAATTAACCGCCAAAGACCCGCATTGCCAACGAAATGAACACGGGGGAAAAAAGCAAACAAAACAAAGTGCCATCGCGGAAATTCGCCAACTACGTTTCAGGCCACCTCGAGGTATGCGCATTACACAGAAACCATGTCGAATTGCGACCGAAATTTCACGTGCTGAGCGGTACCGATCGTTCGATTTCACGGGCGCGCACGCGATGTCCAAGACATTGCAATCGAATCCGGAACCACCATTCGAGAGTTGCATGTGCCGACCATGCCCTCGTTTTCATTAACGATATGATTCCCTTCCCTTCAAGTGCAGCCATCGCAAAAAGTTTCGTTGATTCCGCACCAAATCGCAACTTTTATCGCCCGCGACCGCTACCGAAAAGCAACCAACGCTGATTAGGCCTAGCCGGCGGTTCAGCATATTGTCGCGGGAAGTTTGTCCAAGACAACATGAAGATCGGACGTCGAAAAGATCGCACTCAAGTACTAACCCAGGAACAGCGCGCGTGATACGAAGTTTCGTGTTCGCGGCCGGGAGATCAACGGCGACAAAAGCCCGCCAAGCTCGTTTAAGTCCGCGCACTGGCAGAAAAGGCGAAAGCTCGCGTCATGAAGCCGCAAAACTTTTCAATTCGCGGACGAGGTAGCAAACGCGATATCTGTAGCAAGTGTGATAACGACGGCGCTTTTCCCGACAGGAAACTTACTTTAAAGCGCACTTGATGAGGACGCGATCGTGCGTTCCACGCGGAACTCACTGCCGGCAAGCGGCCGCGGAGCCTTGCCGCCGCCGGTGCAAAGGCTACTCCGTCGCCTAGGCAACCACCATCCTTCCCCACTCGGCGAGCCCGCACAGCGTTGCCGCGGTCTTTTCCCTCCCTCCGCCCCTCGTTCGTTTACTGTGCGTGCCCTCGCCCTTCGTAACGACCCCGTCGCTCCCTCCCCAGCGGCGTACCTCCTTTGAGAACCGCACTCGCTACCGCATTATAAACGGTATTTCATCTTGGGGGACTGCACAATAAGCGGTATGCGTATACATGCGGTTCTATGGGAGGGTAAACGGGAGTCGAAAAAGACCGCATTATAACCGGTCCTGCACTATATGCGGTTACGTTATAAGTGGTCTGCACTGTATAACGAACTTATTTTCATGTGGGATGCGACTTTGTTATAACGAGGTTTGAGTGTAGCACTGTGTGGCACACACTCCCATGTTCATGCTAAGCATGTTCACAACTGTTCTTGTGCCAGGCGTGGCGAAACATTCGCTTGGACTTCTTACGTTGGCTGCACATGTGAAATTAAACGACATGGTGATGTGCATTCTGCTACGTTCAACTAAACACGGATGCATATTAACATGAAGGCAGCGAAGCAAGCAACAAAATAGTTGCTGCTTCATTTGCATTATTGCATTGCTCACCTCATCTGCGTTGAAGTCTCTATGTGTGAAGTTATGATTACTGTATTTACTCGAATGTGACGCAAGTTTTTTTTTTTTTTCCAGATTTTTGTTACCTGGAAGTCGACCCTCGCGTTACAATCGAATACCAAAAGCACCTAAAATTCAGGTTGCCTAAAAAGTGCAATGATATGCACAGGTCTTTTATTTTTGTTTTATTTTTTTCTTCCTGGATGCAATGATAAGTCACCGCTCGGGTCACTATCGTGGTCACATTACAATAGAGTAAGTATGGTAAACTATTTCACCTAGAATTTAACTAGAACTGCTTGATGTGGCAATGCTATCAGAAGCAAAATAGGAGACACTATGCTGCAGATGAACGAAGCATCATAGTAAAGTAGTTGTTTGGACATCTCCGTTGAAGTAAGTGTGCACAGCAAGAAACTACAGCAAATTGCCGATGCTGCCCACTCACCACAGTGGGGTCCTCCTGCAGGGTCATGTCGTAGCCACTCAGGGCCACGACGTACAGGACGGCCTTGACGTCGTCAAAGCACTGGATCCACTTGCGCCGTTCTGACCGCTGGCCACCCACGTCAAACATCCTGCAGGCAGGGTGTACACACACTCACACTCACACACTCAGAGTGTGACACCAGCACGGTACAGTTTCAACTGCTGTGCTGGTGACTAACCACGCATCTAATCGGGGTATGACCTACCGTAAAAACGTGGATGTAACACCCACATGGGAAAAAAAAACAGACAAACAAACAAACCTTCATACAATTGACAATAAGGCTGATGTGAAGGCCACAGGGTCGAATCACAGCTGCAGTGGCGGCATTGCGATGGAGGCGAAATGCTAGAGGCCAATGTACTTAAATTTAAGTGCACATTCAAGAACCCAGGGTGGTCGAAATTTCCGGAGCCCTCCATTTAGGCGTCCCTCATCACTATATCGTGGTTCTGGGACGTAAAACTCCACCAATTATTATATTATTGACAACAGGACACAGAGACAGAAGGTATGAAATCTGTGATAAAGAAGTGCAATGTTAAACTTCTGGTATGTGTTGTTGTCAATTCGAAGCGGAGTGCCAATCAGGTGACACCTTTGCCTACCGTATTTACTGGAATCTAGGCCGGCCCCTATTCTAAGCCGACCCCTGAAATTCGCTAGGTCAGAAAAAAAAACTTAATCATCGTACTCGAATCTAAGCCGACCCCCCCCCTCCCCCACTTTCGCACATCGTTCTTTCTAAAAAAACATCGGCTTAGATTCGAGTAAATACGGTATTTACTGTTGTGCGACAGCATACTATTTAAGCATGGTCTTGTGCACAATAAAATTTGCTTTAAAGGGGACACTAAAGAGAAACCAAGAATTGGTTTAGATTGATAAAGTGTACTCTGAGAACTCTAATGTCGTTAATGTCACCATCATAGGTTTATTAATAGACGAGCAAATCAAGTTCAAAGTATCCTTTCGAAATTTCGCGCCGAAATCTCTGCGTGTGACGTCACGGATTTCAAAGTGTATTTATCGTATTCTGGGGCCACTCGCTCCACAAAATTTCCTCAAACTTGGTATGGTAAGTCAATGACCCCCTCAGAGGACAATGTACTTCATTTTTTTAATAATTAGGAACTACGCAGGATCTAGAAGGTGCTGTCAAAACATGTGACGTCACAGCAAATGGTGCGGAAACCTCAAGGTGGCGTCGCCACCCAGATTTTCTGTTTGCGCGTTTTCGCGTTTACTAAGCATCTTCTCGCAGCAAGCGTGGTGTTTTTGGTATCGTGAAACAGTTGTTTACTAATACAAGAAAAATCGTTTTGCTCTTTAGTGTCCCTTTAAGTCTGTGCTCTTTAGTGCCACTTAATCTTCCTCCTTGTTGATCATGGCCCTGTGGCCCTGAGATGCTCTCACTTTGCTGCTGCTCCAGCTACTAGTGTCAACGAAGTCTGCATCAATGTACAGGAGAAGTGGGCCGAAAAGTTCCAATACCACCAGACAAGCCAGATACCAGTACCAACACATCTCCTGAAAGGATAAGAGAATTGCTAGAGGTGAAAATTCTCACATGCTCAACGGTCCAGTGTTCTGCTTAGCAGTTGACTGCAGTGCACATTTGACAAACACTATTCTCTGGTAGATGTCAAGGTCACACACATTGTATTTACTAAATTGGCTACCGTTTCCGAAAATGTCCCTGTTTATGCATTCAAAAAGTGGGCAACCTCTGACGCAGCAGTTGGCAGAGCGGAAGAACGTGCAAGATGGCAAAATGCAGCCACGAGAAGGTCACAAAAAACAAGCATGCAATGTAACTTGACGTTGCCATGGCAAATGCTTCTTGGCTGCATTATATGAGTGCTTAGCTTTTCCTTAGTTTCTAATGGCGGACTTGTTCCTGATATTAGAGACACAACAGCCTCGTGTATTCACAAGCTCGCAAGAAAGTCATCTTATAAAAAGCATACTACAAACAAGATTGATCACAGAGTCCCAACTGCAATTAACACTAACAACATCCTGCAGCTCTTCCATCCAGTTAAGAAGCACTTAAGGCTGTTATGAAATCATTGTTACATATGTTCTTCATTGCCTAGACACTAAGATGAGGGTAACATTGGAACACACCCCCGAGAAGCAACACATTCAATACAGATGATAGTGGCAAACTCTGACGATACCAGCAGAAGCTTTGTATCAAACTAGCCGAGCTGAAAAGGCACGTTGCTCGCCTATAGGGGCTGCTAAAGACATGTCCACCCCATGCGGAACCAATCAGGGAGATTCTTTGACCCTTACCTGAAGACAATGTCGTCGATCTTGAAGTGGGTCTCGATGATGCCGTTGGTGCGCACTCGGGCCCTGAGTACGTCCCGTGGCGTCGGCATGTACTTCTCCGAGCAGACGCGGTCCATGTTCTCAAACAGGCTGCAAAGAATAAGGACAATGCAGCCATCCACTTCCCAATATTGTTCTGCTTGCAGCGCTTCAGCAAGGAAGCAACATTAGGTTGCTGCTTTGCTTTTAAAGGGCTATCGCAGTGAGCACACATACACACATACCTACATACAAACGCCATAAGTTAATTTATGGAAGCCATTAATGAAGAAGAGCCATGAATAGGGCTGTTTGGCAACCGTTCATTGTTCTTGCGCCATAGACGAAAGAATCACAGGAACATGATGAAGAGTGACAGAGAATGAATAGAAAAGTTGACACAACTGCCAGTGTTCACAATTTTCTTGTCAGTCTGTTGTACACAAAGTGAGAACTGAAACTTTCACCGAAGCATATCAAGCAGCCGATAGTCTTTTTCCGAAGCTGAATGGCATGCAGGGAGCAAAGAAAGCACTTTGTATAGAGATCTCTTCAGACTTATCCCTTACCTGCACACAGGGCCTGATTGTCTTCTAAGGAGCTCAACATGGCAAATTGTAGGGGTGCGTGAACAGCCATTTTCGGAACCGAATAAAATAGTGATGACACCGGTTCGAATGCGAACACAAATACTTATTGAATAGTTTTCGAATAGTAAGGCAACCGTTTTCAAAACAAAAAGAATTCCACATTTTATTTGAAACAAATATTCACAACCTTGAAAGAAACATTATTCCTTTAACCAACAAAATATACCACAGTTATGTAAACTGAGGTTAGCTCTTATACAGCAGTGACTGGAGCCTTCGAGATATTTCGTAATTGCTGGTTGAATTGCAGCAGTTACTTCAGTATTAAAGGTGGTACTTCGTAATCACCTTCAGAATAAAACTTAGCCATAAAAATGAAATACTGTCCAACATAACCATGAATCTAATGAGGATGATAGTGAATTAAGGACACCTTCGCTTCAGCGACATGGGAGTTTTACGCAAGAACGGCTTCATCTGGGGATCACTATAGTGTCGAAAGTCCAGCAAAAGTTTCGGGCGCATGTATTTTGGTAATTTAATAATTCCAGTGATGATCCTTCGTTGTTCAAAAGTTTGTTCTTTTGGGTTTTCCCTGTGGTGCTGAGTATTCGGAAAGTAGTTAGAAAAATATTTGGTATTTCAAATATTCACTATTTGATTCGAGTACCGAATTGAATAGAACACTATTCGATTCATTATTCAAAATTTTCGAATATTCGCACACTCCTAGCAAACTGTGCAAGTGAAAGAAAAAAAGAACAGGCTCTCCTCGCAGGACATTTATACTGTCATCTGTACTGCTTGCTGTGCTGAATGTATCCCAACTATAGCCCAGCTTAGGATCCCCGTTCAAAGAAGTGAACTGTTGCGTCACTCACTACAGCGCGGAGTCATTGAGCTCGTACTCGAAGCCCCGTGCGACAGCCAACCGGACACCCTTGTCGTTCCAGAGGTTCTTCAGGGCGGACGCCACGAAGGGCAGCATGGTCATGCTCTCGTCAAAGCAGCACTGACAGCTCAGCACTGTCTGCGCATACATCTGCAGAACAGGGGACAATGGCTCGAGGTTCACTTCAGAACAACCACGTATGAAATGGGTAGAAATTAAACATAATAAAATACGTTATAGACTACATAAATACATAAAATACGTTATAGACTTAATTGCACCAGTGCTTACACATATATATAACGTCTCTATCTCTACTGGGATTTTTCCAGACAGCATGCAGGTGGCTAGAGTTTCAGTGATTTACAAGAATGGAGACAAAAATAGCTTAAGCAACTATCGTCCTGTGTCAATATTACCTATCTTTTCAAAGGGACTCGAAAAAGTAATAAACTGTCGTATTGCGAAATTTACTACAAAATACAACCTATTAACAGATCACCAATTCGGCTTCAGAAAGGGACGTTGCACTGAGACAGCACTTCTAGTTCAAAAAGAGGAAATATTATACAATTTTGAAAATAAGGTCATGACACTGGGTATATTTCTAGATTTTAGTAAAGCTTTCGATAGGGTAAACCACTCAATTTTATTTGAAAAGTTAGAACATTATGGGTTACGTGGGACAGTATTACAACTTGTTAAATCTTATTTGAAAACGCGCTACCAATACGTTGAACTAAATAAATGTAAATCAAACCTTCGGCCTATTGAATTTGGGGTTCCTCAGGGTAGCATACTAGGACCGATTCTCTTCCTTTTCTATATTAATGATATTGTGAGAATCTATGAGGATTGTAAATATATTATATATGCCGACGATTGCTCGGTGCTTCTTGAAGGAAGAGACTTGGAGACCATAAAACGAAAGGGTGACACATTCTGTCATAACTTACAGGCCTGGTGCAAGTTCAATAGGCTTACTTTAAACGAATCGAAAACTAAATGTGTGTTGTTCCGTGCCCCGGGAATTTTAAGAAACATCGACGATTATATAACTCTCTGGCCATTTCAAATCAAATAGAGAAACATATTAAGATTCTCGGCGTAATTTTTTCCGAAAATATGTCCTGGAATGAACATGTGAAAACCTTATTGCCAAAATTAAGCAGAGTAGCCGGTGTATTAAGCCGGAACCGTCACACTTTTCCTGTTAGCATTAAAAGAATGTTATATTTCGCGCTCTTCAACTCTCACTTATATTATTGTACACTAATATGGGGAAACACAACATTATCAAACTTACAGCAAATATTCATGGCCCAGAAAAAAGCACTTCGTTCAATAGAAAACGCCTCGTTTCTAGAACACACAGAACCTCTATTCCACAAACATAAAATTATGAAGATTCACAACATATACAAACATAAACTACTGAGAACATACAAAAATGCCACATTAGGAAGAACAGAGCTATTCGAAGCAATAGCAAATCTCCGAGCAAATACAATTTCCTATCCTTTTAGGTATCACCCACCATACCACGTTCCTTTCTCGCGTACCCATTATGGAAAAGAAAAACTTGATTACGTACTCGCAACCACACTAAATGAACTAGAACAAAGAAATGTTGATGTTCTTAACTGTACTAAAAAAACCTTACTAGATCTGTTTATATAAATGTGTTGGAACTACTCATGTTCGTATATTTACAGCAGCCGGTTTTACTAAAGTGATTGCACATTAAAACATACATTGGTGTTTTTTTTTTCAGTTCAACAACGTAGATTAGGTAACTACTTTTGGTAGTAGCATTTGTATATACTGCGGCTACATAGACTTGCTTAGATGTTTCGTCCTGTCACTGCTGCTGTACGGGTGACCAGAGCTTAGTCAAGCTGCGCAAGCGCAGCTTTTTTCTCTGGTCCCCTATTTTCGCAGTGACAATGCACTGTATTGTCTGAAGCGAAAATAAAATTTGATTTGATTGATTGATTGATTGATGAAGGTAAACAGCCTAACGAATCAAGAGAGAGCACGACTTCTTGTAACTCTCTTGGCAAAATTAAAGGAGCAGTAAACATAACCATGTATTAAAAGGTGAACGGGGGTTGCCATACTATATATGACGTTAGGACCAGCAAATGCAGCTAGCTAGGCAGGCCATGTAATGCGTAGGGCAGACGAGTCATCTACAAAGTTTGAAGAATGCGTGCCAAGAGAAGGGATGTGCAATTGAAGACGGCAGAGAACAGATTAGCGTGATGAAATGAGCCGTTTAAGGCATCAGAGCTGAGGGTTAGGTGCCACAAGAAAGAGGTACTAACTGAAGATTACGGGAAAAAGGCCCCCATCCTACCGTGGATGTAAACAGGCTGACGATGATGATGATGGTATATGGTTATGCACATACACATGCATGACTGAGCAGACATTTTAAACAGACAGTGTACTTTAAGAGGAGTGTCTCGTAAGCCCACCTTGTTCTTGGGATTCTCAAGGTTGATGCGCAGAATGCCCATGCCTGTCAGGACATACTTCATCGAGCCGAGCAGGTTGTCCAGCACTGTCGGCTGCAAGGCACACAGTGCACACATTTAGGAAAGGGAGTTGCTTGGTCTCCAACACACACTACACTCAGTAACAACCTCACACTTCAGTACAAGTTCCAGAGAAATAAACCAAATCTTCAAAACATACCCACCAAGTGCTGACAGTGAAAGATTTTCACCTCTAGCGTGATGTCACAGCAACAAGCTAATGTAGCAGTCAAGTACAGTAAACGGAAATCTCTTAAATAGAAATGCTGCATAAATGGAACAACTGGCTCTAATATGATTGATTTTGTACAGTTGAATCCCTTTATAAGAGGCACTGATACATATAAGAGACAGTTGGCTAAAAGAGATGCCTGTGTGCCTATGTAGAAATAGAGCTTGGTCAGAAAATGAGAACATGGTACCCTGCTTATAAGAGACTTCTCATATAAGAGACAGGACCCACTCCCTGGTGCATGTCTCTTACAAAGGGGTTCAACTGTATTTGAATACTGCATTTTGTTCCTTTCTCAGTAAACGGACTCCTGTTAAGGGGAGACGTGGGTCTTAAAAAATGGTTTTTTAAAAGCTGGGTGAATGGCATGAAATTTAATACACTTACTCAGCTTTTTCTACAGATTCAAAATCTCTAAGTAGATTTTTAATAGCTGCATTAGAACAAAAGATATGCAATTTCTAACACATATTTAAGCATATCTCTTACGGGGATCTTTGGTAACTTTGCTTTGTCAAACACAAAAAAACGCCAGGCCTGCGCTGAAACCGCAGCACAGTCACAGCGAAAGCTGGAAGAGCGACGTTTCTAGAGCCTGTTAAGCTCTCTTGGGGCTACAATACAAGTACACTAGAAAGGTACCCACTACGCCATAAATCACAATTTTTGTGAAGTTAGGAAGCACCTACCACGCCATTATTCGTCATTCTGCGGAGAAGCGAGGCACCAGCTACACGTCTGTAAGGCATTATGTGCACTTTGTTGACGCGACGACTGATGACGATGAAGAATTATGGCCATAGGTCGGCAAAAATTGTGGAGCTCACTCAGACTCACTCACGAAACATATCTTACCCTCAGGGCTCACTCGGACTCAGACTCACCAAACTTTTCCTCATCCGGACTCACTCGGACTCAGACTCACTATAATTTTTCTCAACCGGACTCACTCGGACTCAGACTCACCAAAATTTTATTCACTCGAACTCACTCAGACTCAGACTCACGGCTCGATCTGAGTCTGAGTGAGTCTGAGTGAGTCGACTCGTGAGTCCGTTAGCATTAAATTATCATTTTTATACCGTAATGTCAATGCTCTTTACGCCAATATCTCGCATAATCGGTGCGCTACTTAGCACCTTTTGATCTCGTACCTTCAAATACGAGTTATCTGAGTTTGCAGTTCAATAAGGACCTTTTAATTGAAAGTCATGACTCACACGAGATATTTTTATCAGTAACTTCCCGTGAAAGAGTTTGCGGGGGGGGTCAAGGCACCTCCTCCCCTCTCCCTCCTCAACTCACGCCTCTGATCAATAAATATTGAGCTGACATATGAACGGTAGTGCGTTGAAATATGCGGGAGTATACGGGAGTATAAACGTGAGCTGACATAGGGCTGATAGTAATGCTAAAGTTGAGTAGATAGGACCATAGGTCGGCAAAAATTGTGGAGCTCACTCAGACTCACTCATGCAATATATTTTGCCCTTAGGGCTCACTCGGACTTAGACTCACCAAATTTTTCCTCAACCGGACTCACTCGGACTCAGACTCACCAAAATTTTTCCCAACCGAACTCACTCGGACTCAGACTCACAAACACTTTACTCAACCGGACTCACTCAGACTCAGACTCACGCCTCGATATGAGTCTGAGTGAGTCTGAGTGATTCGACTCATGAGTGAGTTTGCCGACCTATGATTATGGCTCAGCCCTTTGTAATGAGTTGCAATCTTTAAACGGCCCACCAGTTATGTTTTTTGCATTGGGTGACGCCCGGTCGCTATTTCCCTCTCCTGCTATGCTGTATAACATACGTTGACGTGGGAGAGAGACGGGGGGTGGCGAAGAACTTTACTGAGACCCCGAGGAAATGGATCATGCGCTTATGGGCTTCCTTGGCAACCAATACAAGTGCACTTGCGAGGAACCCACTACGCTATAAATCATTGTAATTTTACTGAGACCCCGAGGAAATGGATCATGCGCTTATGGGCTTCCTTGGCAACCAATACAAGTGCACTTGCGTGGAACTCACTACGCTATAAATCATTGTAGTTTTTGAGAAGTAGGGCAGCAGGCACTGTGCCATTTCTCGTCATTCTACGGACAGCATTGGAACCTGCTAAACCCATGTGAGGCATTTTACGCACTTTGTTGATGCTGTGCCTGATGACGATGAAGAATTATGGCAGAGTCCTTTGTAATGGGTTGGAAGCATTCAACAACCTACTCTTTGCGCAATTCGCATTGTGTGACGCCTGGTTACAGAATTCGCGTTGTGCGACGCTTGGTGCTTATTTTACTCTTCTACCACGCTATATTGCATATGCTAATGTAGTTCCTTCCCAACATGAAGCCTGTATAGGACCTTTTTGCAAAGCAGTTTCAAGCACTGGCATGGCTCAGAGGTTGAATGCTGGGCTGCCACGCAGAGGGCCCAGGTTTGAACCTCGTTCCATCCTGGCATTTTTTTCTTATTTCGTTTTTTTTTTCTTATTTCGAGCGATACTGGTTACGGACACCGGCAGCGGCGGCGGCGGACAACTACGGCGCCAAAAACGGCCAGTGAAATGATCTCATAACAGCTTTCGCTGTAAAACAAAGTATGTGGCAAGATTGCCAGGAAGCTGGTCTCGCCGGTGATGCTATTTATTTTCTTATAATGTTGTTCACCAAATTATAATTCTCGATTATCAAAAAATAGTATGCAGCAACAAAAATTCACTCACATTTACGTCTATTTATTTTGCATTCAAAGTTTGTTGAAGACAATCGGATTAGCATAACCGGCTAAACCAGCTCTCTGGCAGCCTTGCCACATACTTTGTTTCTGTGTTTGACAAAGCAAAGTTGCCAAAAATTCCCGTAAGAAATATGCTTTTAGAGATTTCACATCTTTTGCACTAATGCAGCTACCAAAAATCTAATTAGAGATTTGGAATCTGCAGAAAAAATGGGATAAGTCTGTTAAATTTCATTCAGTTCACCCAGCTAATAAAAGAAATAAAAAAAAGACCCGCGTCTCCCCTTAAATGGAACATATTTTCCTGGTACCATCAGGTTCCATTTAACGAGAGTCTATTGTGTGTCATTAGAAAATATTCAACAAAAAGCATTGACACGGCTGGTCTAGCAAAATTCATAGAAATATGACATTGAGAAGAGCTACAAAGCGCGCTAGTTGGTGTTCATTCATCTTTAAAAGTGCGCTTAGTTAACACAGATACAGTACAGAACGAATAAAATACAGGTTAAACAACATTTACACGCACATTAGAATAGACAATGAAAGCATAACTGCAATATGGGTGTCAATGCAAACAGCAATCTATGCCTACAGGAGATGTCAAATAATCGCACATTCCAATGACGTCAATCACGTGACTCTTGCGCTAGCAATACAAAGGGAAATGTGGACAGCATGCCGCTGCTTGCTGCACGGGGGCGCCAATGTGTGGGACACAGCTGTGGCATGCTTTCCACGGTAGTTACAGCTATCGCTATACAAGCTTATTGTTTATATTTGGTTTCAGTTACTAAAGAAACTCGTGCCACACAAAGACATCAAGCTACACAAGCAAGCCCACTGCCACCAAAACTAAGGGAACGTGTAAACAGTGATCAAAGCTTCCATTGGGTCTAGTTGGAATAACATATTTGTACTTAAAAAGCAGAACTGCAAGGTAGAGACAGACAGTCTGTTTCCATTCTGCAGCGCTGCTTTTTAAGCATAAATAGCCAGTTGTTTTGTCTTTGATGGTCGCTCACCCTGAAGCTGCGCAGCTCTTCATCGGAGAAGCCTTCGCTGTGGATGATTTTCATCTGCTTCACGATGGTGCTCTTGCCGCTTTCCCCAGCACCTAGTTAACCAAGGTCGCAGAAACGAATCAAAAGTGGCAATTAGGGCACGTTGGCTATGCATACTGAAGAATACTAATTACTAGATGATGCTGACGAAGAGAGAGAGGAGACAATGTTTTTGTACATGCACAAAAACAAAGCCGCTGTGAAAACTCTTGATGTCACAATGAACTTGATGTTTAGGCCTTTATTAACCATTCTGAAGGTCTCTGCCACAGATGTATTACAGTGAAAATGAGTTAAAGTGCTAAGGCATACACATTTAACTAAGGTCTTTTCTTTCATCTGTGAATTTCCAAAAACATTACATATGCAAATCCATTGTGCTAAAACCCACATCAGCGGTGAAGTTCTCTTAAAGGTGTGGTGCCATCAAATTTCGAGGCTATAACAAGCCTGTTGTGGGTTTCCTCTGTATGCAAGGACATTCCACACGAAGGGTCGGACACAGCAAACGTTTTAGAATATATTTTAATTCACTTCCAAAGTGTTCCTAAATGCTCATTCTCCCGATCGAAACCCATCGCTAGCGGGCCAACAGTGACGTAGATCTGTAGGATGGGCAACGAAAGTTGTAGTGACGTCACACCAAATCTGCTGTAGTAACGTGAGTGACCTCCGGACCTCCGCCACTTCCGCAACGTACGTACCGGCTGTAATGAACTAGAATACATTCTAGTTCACTGTAGTACCGGCAAAGCACCGGTTGCTACATCACTCGCCGAGTTTCGATCGCTTCCTGGCTATGTGCGTCACAGCCTTGTGTGGTCACGTGACCACGCCTCCTACACTTCTACGTCACTGCCCAACCTTGGCGCCCAGAAACCGAAACCGAAAGTTGTCCAAATCAAAAGGCGATATTAAGGTATTTAGCGAGAATACATGAATATTGGTGCGTGCATCATGCTTCCTGGAGCTATAGGAAACGCTTACAGCAAAGAATGCGCAAGCCACAAATTTGGTGGCACCACCCCTTTAAATACACACCTGCACCTGAGAAGCAACTCAGGCAGGCACGTAGGCAAGGGGGGGGCCCGGGGGGCCCGGGCCCCCCCCCGAAATTCGTCCAGCCTTTTATGTTCCCGGGCAATTTTTTTTTTCCTTTTTGCCATGAAAAGACTTTCTTTTGAATAATTAGGCCTTGGGCCCCCCCCCCCGAAAAAAATCCTGGCTACGTGCCTGGACTCAGGCTATGAGCAAAGTCATAGTGGAGGGCTTAAGATAATTCCGACCACCTGGGATTCCTTAACATGCGCTGACACCACACAGTAAATGGGCCTCTAGCATTTCACTTCCATCGAGCTGTGGCCACCATGGCTGGGATTGAACTCGCATCTTTCTGGTCAACAGCTAAGCACCATAACCACTGTACCACCGCAGCAGGCTTTCCAAAGAAAGAACTTAGTTTTGCACTCTACAAACTAATCTTTATAATGCCCATTTAAAAATGGTGGTTGTTTGGCTTGCCTTCAGAGACATCATGTTTGTTAGAGTCTTTTTTTCTATTTTTCTTTAAACATCCTTAACATGGACACACTAGCTGGAAAACTGACATGATCTGCCAGTGGCAAGCAAAGCACACTGGTGTTTGCACACCTACATTGACTGATGTCTCAAAGTGTGAGCATTTGCAGTGTGCTGCAACTAGTGCCAATTCAGGTTGCAGTTGAAACACAATAATAGTTTGTTGCACACGGTATTGCATTTGGTTGGTTTCCCATTTTCTGTCGTGTGGTAAAAAGCAAAAAGGGAAAGCAAAATATATCAGTTTATTTTGTTGCAACAAAAACGTGTTGCCATCTGCCATTATTAGGGTAAAACGCGAAAGCACCCTCTTTTGCCATCGCAATGTGACAGCACTGCCATTAAATTTACCTGAGCTCTAGTCATCTTCTTCAGTGAACACACGTGAAACGTAAATTTCTTAAATATGCTGGATGAAACAGGCATATAGTATGCAGCATCCAAATATTGTTTATGCATATTACCAAATGCCTTTGCTGTGTGTGCATGATAGAGCTGGTGGTTAAGCTTGAAGCACAGAGCACCATGCCTGCAGAATTAAATGCACCAACTTATGGATAACTAATTATTGGACATATACCTTCGTTTCAACCTGTGTGCAGTCTGTGTCACATTGGCGTAATACTGGTGCATACACTTACATCAGAGCTAACATCCCTTTTAGAGGGCTGCTTCACAGTGTCATGATATGGTTATCATGCTGTTTATTATACACACTTCTTTCATGTTGCACATCAGTGTGTGAGTGCAGTACACCTTTACTTTTATTCATTTACACACCAGCCTGTCTGCTGAAAATAAAACTAACAAAAAAGGACCGGGGCACCCACCGAGCAGCAGGATCTTGATGACATTGCACTCCTGTCGTGCGAGCTCGGCGATCTGCCGATCGATCTGGGCACTGCGCAGGCGCGCCTTCCTCTCCTCATCGTCAAGACTGAGGCATCCCCCCATGCTCCATCACTATGGGTGCCACACGCACCACCACGTGAAAACAGGAGGGAGGATGATACGACGACACCGCAATCGCCAGGAGACGGCACGCACCGTTGTGGCCGCTGATACAGGGAAGCAGCAGCAGCAGCCTGTAACTGAACCATGTCAATGTTATAATCAGAAAAGTTTTTTCGTCCGCTCGTTTTGTAGTACAAAGCTAAATAGAAAGAAAAAAAAAACGCCATGCCTGCGTGGAAAGCACAGCACAGTCACAGCGAAAGCTGGAAGAGCAGCATTTCTAGAGCCCGTTATAAACTCTCTTGGGTCAAGTACACTAGCAACGTACCCATTACGCCACAAATCATAATTTTTGTGAAGTTGGGAGGCACCCACCACAACATTATTCGTCATTCTGCGGAGAAGCGAGGTACCATCTGTAAGGCATTATGTGCACTTTGTTGATGCTGTGCCTGATGACGATGAAGAATTATGGCTGAGCCCTTTGTAATGGGTTGGAAGCTTTACACGACCCACTAGTTACGTAATTCACGCTGTGTGACGCCTGCTCGTTACTTCACTCTCCCACCATGCTATATAACATAAGTTAACATGAGAAAGAGAGAGAGAGGGAGAGAACTTCATTGAGACCCCGAGGAAATGGATCATGGGGGCCTTATGGGCTTTTTTGGCAACCAATAGAAATGCACTTGTGAGGAGCCCACTACGCTATGAATCATCACAATTTTTGTGCAGTTGGGAAGCGGCCACTATGCCATTTTTCGTCATTCTGCGGATAACCATGGTACCCGCTAAACACCCTTAAGGCATTATGTGCACTTTGTTGATGCTGTGGCTGATGAAGAATTATGGCAGAGTCCTTTGTAACGGGTTGGAAGCATTCGACAACCCACTCGTTGCGCAAGTCGCGTTGTGTGACGCCTGGTTACAGATGCTGTGCCTGCAAGTTTCCCAATTTCAGCACACCGCCCAATAATCTACAATTCTCGATTGATATTCCCTCTCGTCACCCAACCTCAGCACACATTCTCTCACTCAATTCGAACACCACCAGACCCTTTTCCTATTTTACAAGTGCACTTTGTAGCACTACACATTTGCTAAGCTAATGGCAGCATCAGTCATCCTTTAAATGCAGGCAACACACTTGCTGCACATGATAGAGCTTGTCTTATGTGTATGCCTTTATAGTGAGAGCCATGGATGCAGTTTCCATGTCATAAAATACAAGCAGACTCTGTGTGCATATGGTGTTTCCAAAAAATCACTAAACTGCCATTTGCAGGGCAAACTGCAGTGCAAAAAAGCAACCTTTACAATTATGAAATGAGTTTATTTTCAGCTCCATGCCCTTCAGGAGTGGCATACAAAATTGTGTACGCAAACTGCGAAAGTGCAGGCCCTATTTTCATCGGCTTCAGCTTCTCTGGTGTGCAAGGCGCACATTCCTGCATCCTTTCTGACTGCCAGCAACATCTTGTTGGCATCAAGAATTTAACATGTAAATATTTAGGTAATCGAAACGGAATTTTTTTTATTTTAAGTGCTGGTGCAACGTTTATCACAATATGGCATGGCTTACAAGAGAATGTCCTAGGCTTCTTCCCACTGTAATAATCAAGTTCGCTATGCTCACAAACTATGCATGTTGAGTATTTGAACATCTCGGATACAATATTGTGCACATGACATGGTAGTTGCACATTTATTTCACATATGGTGCATGTGTAATTCTTGGTAGTGTCGCAATGCCTTAAATTTGCTGCTTATATGACTTGATGATGGTTGCAGTTTTTTGTACGAGGGCTCTCATCTCGTGAAGCAATGCACTGCTGACGAGAACTGGGCATGACATCGTTTCACAAGATTATTCCTCCAACAATGCACTTTGCAGATGGAGCGAGCCCTTTGAAGCAATGCATTAAAAACTGACATTCTGGAGGTTTCAGTCTTCTACAGTCAGTTCAAGCGAGGTGCTTGCAAACTCGATTTTGTAGCAGCCACCTACTTTCACCTCCTTGACCGTTTGCAACAGCTGCATCAACTAAACGTTAAACTAAATAAAGAAGGCATGGCTTTTTGGTCTGAAGTGGCACGAGGCTCCAGAGCTCCGGTAATTCTGCAATGGTTAACTGCGTACGATTAAGGCTGAAGTCTAATCAAACTACACAGGATTTGACAGCAGCAATCACTAGCCAATCCCGATTCATTCTTGTAGCACATATTATTTTGCAAGCAGCATGCATAAACTTGTACATCTCAGTTGAACCTGTTACAAGAAAACCACTGCCCAAACGCTTCATACAATATCGTTAACCAGTGACGCTGAAACGTGCAGCCCCGGTGTTTGTCACTAGGTAAATTCCAACGGTTCATTTAGGGCTTTTTTAATTATTGGTTACTTCCGTCCAGAAATCCTAATCGGTGTTTGCTGTCCATGTGTTCCCTTGTTCATTTTTAGTGAGCCAGTGTCGAGTAGTGGGGGCTTGCGAAATTTCCGTGGTGTTTCTGTACGCATAAGAGAAATGAATTTTGGTTTCGTCTGGCTATAGACCAGAACACAGCGAATTTCATGCGCATCGCCATATTTGCATCGCGCGTCGCGCCATCTATTGCACACGCGACGAAACAACATGCGCGGGCTGCCACGCCAGCAGACGATACACAGAGCAAACGTGAAACTCCCGAAACTCAGCCCGTCGGAGAGCGTGTTTCGAGTCTTTTCTAGCCTGGATATCTTCGCTGATTTTATTGGAACATCAAGAACATCTTGCTCATGCAAGTCCACAATGCATACAGTACGTGCTGAGTGGGCTGCGGAAGCAACCTCGTCAGATACGTACGCTGTTACATTTGTAAAAAAACGTTCTCGCTGTAGTACGCGTGAATCGCAATTGCAGTGCAGCTCGCGAAAGAGTGAAACGATGTTTTGTTGCCCAATATTACAAGTTGTGCACAAAGTTTTGTGAAAGCTCATCATTTCAGCATGCATCGCGTAATAATTAGAGTACGCTTTACGGGTAGTTTCGCGGAACGCAATTTTTGTTTCACGAGCGCTCTTACAATAATGTGTCTTGCTCACAAAAGCGTGCTATCAGAGAGTATAACCTGCAGTATCGTTCAGCGATCCCTTTTGGAAGCTACCTGTGCGATTTTATTCTTGTAACGACGTGCTTTACAAGCGAAACTGTGCTACTCTTTGTTAAGCCGGTTAGCTACGCCTGCGACGTAAAGGACACTGGCGCGAGTACTGTTTACTTACGTGCCAATATATGTATTATGTGCAGCTGGATGCTTCGTGTCCAAATAAATTTGGGGACATCAAACACTGAAGTGAAAACAGGAAATTCCGGCCAGCTGTTGAGGAGCACCGTGCCATTTATTACCTTTTGAAGACGAAATCTCGAAGCTAGGCGTGGATGCCATCAAAAGCACTAAAGCTTAATACTACGTTGAAAGTGGCAAAGCATGCTGATTGCTTGTGCTTGAAAGCACTACCTTGCACTAGATTTTCGTCAAAGGAAACGCTCAAAGGTATGAAGTGCACCCCCACGCAAAGCTCGCGCCTGCCTTCAACCCAGCTGCGTGTCACGCAAATAAGGTTCGCAAAATGAAATAGGTGGGCATCACACTGCAGAATACACGCAGTTAGCGTACTTACTCGCGCATTTTCACTCGGGTCCTAGTTTTTTTTTTTGCTTGAATCACAATTATCCACTCGCGGCGAAGCTGAAAACACCGCGCCGGCACTATTTCCGTGGCATGTCGTAATCGTCGCAGACAACGCTATTATCCTCTTGTTGCGCTGCTTGTTTTGGCATCCAAAGACGACGCAGTAGTGCCCAGACGAGCTCTTATACGCTGAAGCAGCGTGAACGGGTACTTTTTTGCACTTTAAAGCCTAAGAACTGCAGCTTGCCCTGTTTACTTGGTGCAGCCCACGCGCGCCTCGGCAGCCCGGTCAGCCCGGCGTCTGGGTGCGAGAGTATCCGCTCGGCTCGCCAGCAGCCTGGGTGCGAGACAGGCGTACTCTGGTGTATATACAGCTTTGCTGGAAAAGCCCTTAAAATGTAGACACTGTAGTCTGCACGTGTGCACAACTGCATTAGAACTTGATTAACTTACATAAAGAAGAAACGAAATGCCTGAACTTTCGCACAGAACCGGATGTACCCGACTGACGGGTAGTGCGACGTACCTGTGCATGTGCACATTGAGTTTCCTACAATATTTACTATAGGGAATTCTGGCGCTAGTGTCTATGGGAGCTGCAACGCACGGCTCTTCAGCCAGCATGGGAATGATGGGTAGTACACAGATTTGTCTAAACTTCATTCTTCCGGCTCCGTTTGGCTCCACGTGGCCTGCAGCCGCTTTGTCTTAAGACGAAGTTCAGTAATCACTTCACCATCTTAACCTTTTTAGGCTCACCAATTCAAATCGGCTCACGAAGTTCACAACGATCCATTCTTTTACCCGAAACAAATACCAAACAACAATAAACAAAGCGACAAGTGTGTTCGAAGCCGCAAGCATGAAGATTAGGCAAATCTATGTACTACCCATCATTCTCATGGTGGCTGAACGATCACAGCGCCAGAGTTCCCTCTAGCAAATATTGTCAGAAACTCTATGCATGTGCACATACGTTTCTACGTCTACTTTCTTTTCTTCAGTTAATAGTTCGCATTAGCGTTGTTCTCTTCTTTTGTGCCCATATTTACATGCCTTACCTTCTTTTTATGAGAAAATATCTTGTAAATTTCTTTATCAAAGTCACGAGTGAAACATCAGTTGCCCATGTTTCATTCCCTGCCCATTGCTATGACTTTCACTCTCTTGGTACTTGCACGTTTCAACAAGTTTGCAGCTATTGAGACAGCACAAAAGATGACAGACATGGAAGAAGCACTCGTATTGTGCCTGTCTTTTTAATTCCTTCCAGCGATAAATTGTGCACTTTCGAAAACCGGCAAGCATGAATGGTGTAACCCTGCAACTTGCACTCAGTGTTGCACCATGCCATCACACTTAGCATATTGTGTGCAGAACTGAGGCTTTTATGAATGCTTTATGTACGTTGGCAGCAACTATTCATGAGAACCACTCGAACTTATATGACACAAAATTAACTAAAATTCACAACTTAAATAGTCACAGACATTAAAGCACATGTGTGAATGTAAAACTGCTAGCAAGTGCTTGCAGAGTTTGCACTAAAAAAGAACGCTAAAATTGTTAAAAGTTTTGACGCACAGACATGCCCCATATAATTCACACGAGTATTTCACTTCACACAGTCTTGTGCTACGCAAAACTAAACTTCATATTCAATGGCTTATTTGCGAATCTTAGTTGCTCACATGTCTGATTACAATGCACCGTCCGTCCACTTAGTTTCCGTCCACTTAGTTTGCTTGGTTTTCTTGTAACCTCGCTTGGTAAAATATGCGAATGCGCAACTTTGTAGGCACATTATATTCGGTGCTAGCTTTAGTTGTGTATAACGACTGCGTGATGCTTGTGAAATGGTACACAAGACGAACGGACCCGCACATTATGCTCACAACGAAAGCCGGCCAATGCGGCTGCGAGCCGATATTTTTTTTTTCGCGCTGCCCAGCGCCTTTCGCGCTAGACGGGCGCGAAAAAAAATATATGAAGCGGCCCGACGAGCGAGCTCCACCCCGGCACTTTTTCACGCCGCAATCTCTGGCATCGCTCAGAAAATGCGCGCGGCAAATCACCCCGCTACACGCCCACGTGCAAAAGCCAACGCGAGGCACACCTCGCCAACCGGTGCACGCGATTTCGAACAACAAGAAAAGAGACGACCACAAACAAACAAACAAAGCAGGACGCAAACAACGCGCGCTCCAAATAGAGCGGCCGGTGTGTGAGTTATGAGGCGAGCGTCAAAAAAGAGTAGCCGACATCTCGCGGACATCCGGGTCTCACGGTTACGCTACAGGTGTGTTGCGTAGCGTAGTTGGCGTAGCACCGTAGCGGAACGGCAGACCGTGGGAAACTACCGACGACGTGTAGCGTGTGCTGCGGATATGCTGCTAACAAAAGATGTCATTTCTTCTACCGTCGCACACACGAGATCCCGCTATCGTCGCGGCGAAGCCACGGTGTGAAGAATGGGTGAAACCAGTTAGCGCGAGGTGCGACGGCCAAACCCCCGACGCAGTGATTTCACCCTCCGAGTACCTCAAAAAATCCCATTTCGTAAGAAAATATACGCAGCTTTCGTCAATGCAGCCACTTAAGAGCCACAAAGTCCGTACTGAAGACCTATTCCGCTAGCCCGGATGTTCGGACACTGGATCAGCGGAACTGTCACCACGATGCACGCAACTAACAAGCCATGTGCAACATTCTAGCTCGAACAATGTTTCAACGACTCGTCACGGGTTAAGCTGTATTCCCACGACGGACGAAATCGCGATTCGATCCCGCGGATCGCGTACTACGTCATCATACGTCACCCGTTCCCGCGTTCCTCCTCCGGTCCGCGCGGACGGATTCGCGAAACGGCGGAGACCCAAATCACAGTTGGGATCAGTGGGGATCTTCGGCGAAAAATACAAAAATCCTGGCGGCGAAACACGTTCGGCTGGCAACCATGAATGCTTTCAATCCAATCCAAGTCACTTTTGCTGAGAAGCGCGCGCAATACGAAGGCGACGCTATTCTAAACGGAACTATACGGAACTGTACGCGGCCGTCGGTCTCCCCAGCAACTTCCTTTCAGGGCGACTGAAGATGGACGAACTTATGGAGAGTGTCGCAGGGACGGCGTCGTACGGCTCCCGATTCAGCGATGAGGCTACATATTTTTTTTTGTCGTTGGTGGAGCAGTTTCCTGCTCTGTGGGACCCGAGCCGCGACGACTACTCCAACAGCATCCTTCGTTCTACGCTGTGGCAGCAGATTTCAGAAGAGATGCAAGAGCGGTACCCTGATTGTGGGCCGTACACTCCCGGTATGTTTTGTTTAATATCTATAAGCATGTGCCCATGAGCGTTTGTCGCGCAGTCGCCTTGTATAATTGCGCTTGCATTCAGCGTTTATGTTTTAAGTAATGTGCAATTTCACCTGCATAATTTGTATTATAAAGGAAGCACATAGATTAAGCACGTTCGCACTTCACAGTGTATTCAAAAATTGTTTACAGCATAATTACTTTATTGCAGATGCGCTGCGGTCTTTTTTCAACAATAAGAGGCGCACCTACCGCAATGAGCGCAAGAAGATATGCAAAACAAAAAGCGGGCAACCTGCCGACGACATCTATACTGGAAGGTGGAAATTTTTCAGCGCGTTAACGTTTCTGGAAACGACGCAGAGACCGTCTGTACGACGTACGACATCCGAGGCTTTCGGTGAGACCGATGCGGTAAGTACGTGTCACAATAACGCGCCTTGCGATTTTAAGTTGATTAAATGTAGTCAGAAAACAAGTAATCGAAGTCTGTACTTGTTCTCCCGGAAATATTTCCTGCCAAAGTCAGAAAATGCGGTGAAGGAAAACCCATCAGCTTCCCATGCACAAATTTCTACAAGTGAATTTTTTTTTCAGCCTTCCGATGCAGCAACTATTGCATGTTGATTAGCTATGACAGGTAACTCGCTCGTTCATACTAACAGAAGCTATCTGGTGGTCATTTCCACAGGATGGTGACGATACCATATGCAGCACTGCACATGCTATCGATCCCTCACCAGCTGCTGAGAGAGATTCGGCTACCCCGCCAGCTGTTGTGCAGCGCTCCGCACCACGGGCAGGTAGCCGTTCTGAAAAAGACAAACGCGCAGAACTGCTATCGAAACGGACTATGGCCATGGAGAAAATTGCGAATGCTATGGAGGAAACGGACGACGCAAGCGCGCACTTCGCGAAGGCGATAGCAGCGCTTACGCGCACTTTGAGCGTACCTGACATGATTAGGTGTCAGAAGGACATCCTAAGCGTAATAGAACAATATGTTGGGAACTGATCTTTTTAACTGGTTTTTTAACCCTCGCAAAAGAGTGCCTGATTTTTTAATTAAACAATTATTCAAGAAAGCGAAATGTGATCAATGTGTAACCCATGTCTGCGTGTATTATATAATCTTTTTCCCCTTTCGTTTTTACTTTTGTTTGCTGATTTTGTTATTTTCTGTTCTTTATTTTCCAGTGTTACTTTATTTTTCAGTATTACTTTATTGTTTGCTATATGTGAAAAGAAAAGGGGGCGGGGGGAGGCGGCACTTTTACAAGTTTACACAAAGCTGCAGCTGGTCGCTTGTTTCTCTTCCCCTTCTGTGTACGGCCCGGCGCCGCGGGCGAACCGCGCCGAGCGATCTGACCTTCGACTCCGAATGTGATGTGTCGAAGCGGCAATTCTTCTCTTTTCCCTTTTTCCTTCGTTGCTTGCTTAGGCTGCCCTTCTTATCTACCCCACAAAGACAGGACAAGGATAACCCTCCCGCCTCCGGCGTCTCTCCGTCCTCCTTTTTTCCTTCTTTTTTTTTTTCCTTTCTCTCCCTTGTTTTGCAGTCGCTGACGAATACCCCAGCAAATTGTCGCTGTTGCTTCCTTGGTTGTTTCATTTTTTTTTTTTAATTCTGCGTTTGGCCCCCAAACTGGGTTGGGCGGCCCTCTGCTATGGGTTGTGCGACTTGTGTCATGTCGCCAGCCGCCACGAGAAAATATTTGTTATGTTTCCTGTATTGCAGTACTACTTTCGAAGCTTTTGACAAGATTCAATACGGTAGCCAGAAGAAGGCTCGCGTCTCTTCGTCCTCCTTTCTTTTTTTTCTTTCTCTCCCTCGTTTTGCAGTCGCTGACCACCACGTCTTTTTTTTTTTTTACGTGAAAACGGGTATCGTTTTGGGTTTTGGGTCGTTTTATGTTGTTCTACGGTGGTTGCCACTAAACTGTACACATCGCCGCGACCAATATGTTTATTTCTATTGTTTGCGAGTGCAAGAAACTGCGTACGTGGCATCATTGTGAAACAAATAGCTTTATTTTAAAAAACCAAAAAACTGTCGTAGTGTTTTTCATTTTTTTGTATGTGCAATAGAAACCATGCGCTTGCTCATGTGATACCGATGTCTTACGTGCATTGTGACAGCGTGATGGAGATCGATGCCATTGATACCGGTGTCGCACGGAAACTTCTGATTCGCACCGAATTTATTGGTCGTGTTGGGCGCAAGCTGTAGAAGGGAGCCTATGACTGGTCAGAAATTTTATCTTGATCGGGCTTAATCGCGATCAGCATGTGCGCCGTGTGCCACCGGTAGAAGTTAAGTGCAATATTGTCATATGGAATGCTATCATGGTTTTGTCAATCAGATGACAAATATTTTATTTGCATAAATTTATTGACATGAAAAGCTTCTCTTGGACAAGTGTAATCCAGCAATCCGTTTTGTTTGGTGATATTATTTTCTTATCGTTACATTTTCCTGGCTTTGTGCAGTGTCGTCCACTTTTATAGTAAATGCTTCTTATTACTCAAGGCAGCATAATTTCAAGATTTCTTCTATTTGAAGTGATAAATGTGCCTTATAATATGCCAAATGACGACTTCGATGGATGATTAGTCTTTTGGAATATTATGACGAGTTGCTTTGATCTCACGCCACCTAATAAAGTGCTTCCGCTAAGCGTGGCCCACTGTGTACATCATTTCACCGCTACAGTATTTTAATTGATATTGTAACTTGAAATAGTGTGCATTGCGCCCAGTGTTTTTGTGTATTTACCCTTGTTTCTTTTTTCTCAATAAATAAGATTCATCAGCTGTGCACTACGGAATCAGTTTATTTACACATACTGTCAATCCCTTGGGTAATTATAACAGGAAGGGCAATATACAATGATAGGAGTTGTGAGTAAACAAATTATGTACATACACACATACAAATATATACACGCATAAATATATACACATATATACATTACTTCAAGAGTGTCCATCTCGGTGGTACAGTTGTTACGATGCTCGGCTGCTGACCCGAAGGTCGCGGGTTCGATCCCGGCCGCGGCGCTAGCATCCCGATGAAGGCGAAATGAGGCCCGTATAATTTGTGATGTCAGTGCGCGTTAAAGAATACCAGATGGTCAAAATTTCCGGAGCACTTCACTACGGCATGCCTCATAATCACATCGTGGTTTTCGCTCGTAAAACCCAAGATATTATTCTTATTTTTCTTGCTGCTCTAAAACGACAGAGACGTAGACATAATATGAGGTTCAAGGTAAGCTTACTTATTTGTTGAAATGGCTGATTGGGCGGGTTGGTATTTTAAAGGAGCACTGACACAAAATTTCGAAGGCGAGATAATCCGTGTGATGGATTTATGTGGACACACACGCATCATCTACGAAATATGAACAGATACGGCCACCTGCTTCACGAGTTTGTGTTGGCTGCCACGATTGTTGCGGGCGCTCTCTCCCACTGACTCCTAGCAGACCTTTTCAACGGAAAGAAGGGGAGACTTGTACGGGAGTACAAAGGCTGATGTCCTCGCCTCGGCAGTGCATCTTGGGGGGGTCACGCATATTTACAACGCCTCAGAGGGCATTGTAGCAGCACCAGGAAGCCTTCGTTGAAAAGAGTTGTCGACGCGGTGCTCATGTGCACGCGGTTTTGTGTGCTCACGTAGCCAGCTATGCTTACACAGCCACCACTCTGGGTCCTGCCCCCCTCGGCGTTCTTTGAAACCGAAACTGCGAATTAACGGTTGCGCACTCGAGCAAATGAGCTTTCCAGTCGTGATAAGTGGGTCGTTAACTACTTATCGCAATAGAAAAAACAAGATGCAAAATTTTGGTGTCAGTGCCCCTTTAAAGGCCAACTCCGGCGATTTTTCGAGGTCGATGGATCTCAATGAAATTCGCTGGGTACGTTCCTTTGCACGTTTCCGTCATTTATGCCAAATTACAGGCTTGAGACATGCGCAGATTGTTTGCAAATGAATTTTAAAGATTGTCTGCAAACGCCCTCCTGGCTTCCCACAATTATTGGCAACATTGCGTCTGTGACGTCAGTATTGGTAAGGCGGCGGAAGTGACGCTGCCGAGGGCACCGCTAACTTCGGCGCTTCGGCCGCTACAGCGAGCGTCTGCTGTGCACAAGGCTACAGACAGCGTTGGTTTGGCTGGCGCTTCGCTGGTCGTCCCGGCTGTCAGTTTTCATACTCCGCGCCGGCGTGACCGGCATGCCTTGCACGACTTCCGGTTCGTTCGTAACAACGTCTACGTCATACGTAGACAGTACACTCGGTTGGGTTTCGGTGTTGCGCTTTTTTGCTTATTTAAAATTATTCTCCAATTTGCCGAGTATTTCTGCTATCGGGCCCGTAACAGGAGCGTCTCAGGAACATAAAAGCACCATTACTTTGACATGGCCAAAAAATCGCCGGAGTTGGCCTTTAACTCAGGATTTTCATTACTTTGGTGGTCGGCGGTGCTTCGCTGGATCTGCGAACGCCTTATCATTCTGCCAAGGCACTGCCCCTTCTCCATTGAAATATTCGCACAATCCATCGCGCAATGAACAAGCTGCTCCCTTCAACCGGCTGCCACGGACCGGCTGAACAGGGAAGAACGTGTCCTGTTGCAGAAGAGGTTCAGCACACTCCCTTGCACGATCTCCTACGTCGAGGCCCAGGAAGTTGTGCAGCACACATGCAGCCGAAACATAGGTAGCCACTCTGTCCGGTTTGGCATCCACGAATGTGTGCAGAAACCGGAATCGGTTGGCCAGAATGCCAAACGCATTCTCCACCACACGGCGTGCCCTTGATAGTCTGCAACAGCAAACATTGATCGTTTTTTGTGCATGAAGACCCACTTTCAGAGACAGCACAGTACTGCATCAAACAAGCTAAAATCCTACAACAGTAAAAAGTCATGAAAGAGAAATTTTAACATTTGTGGACTGATTTACCTGTAGTTGAATATCCGCCGATTGAGTGGCAAGGACTGTCCAGAATATGGCTTCATCATTGTGTCCGACAGCGGAAATGCGTCATCGCCAACAAAAACTGCAGGCAGATTCATGTTGGGTGACGTGCCGACTTTCACGAGGGGTGGTATTCCGGCCTTCTTCTTGTCGACTGCTTTCTGCAGCGGTGTTGTGTGCCACACACCTCCATCGCCTTCCGAGCCGGGTAGCACCAACATCAATATAGAGAAACTTATAATTTGAATCCACTACGGCGAGCAAAACAATACTGAATGTCTTCTTATAATTAAAAAAAAATTGAACCGGATTTTTTAGGTTTTACGATGCACACATGTTTGCCGTCAATGGCGCCGCAACAATTTGGGAAATTGCCATTTTTCATTAAAACCTTTAATTATGGGCTGCCACTCAACTTCTGTTTTGGGGGTTTTCAAATACTTATTTTTGAGCTCCTTATAAATGGCGTCACATGTCTCCATAATGATGCTGTTGACCGTGGAATGTCCCAGTCTAAACTGGTGGCTAAGTGAAAACTGGGACTCTCCTAGAAAGAGAAAACACAAAAGCCATTAGATGCGAACCGCACAGAACTACATATTAGTGAACATCAAGATAAGCAATAAAGAAGAAAAGCGAAATTAGAGTGTGCTATCCGAATGATAAATGAAAACAACATGCTTTACCATTGAGCATACATGCATGCACTGCAGCTTGAATATAGCATAGGGTGACTACGCCGGGTGAACACTGTTTTGACCAACAGCAAAAGATACATGCCGCGGTTTCGTTGGGCGATCACTAAATAGTTTGCGCAGACGTAGTTTCATTTTCGGAGCGTAGAAGCAAGTCGAAGCATAGAAGCATGCGACCGACTGTCGCTGAGAGTAAAAAAAAGAAAGAAAATAAAGGCACAAATTGACTTGGGCAGAGGTGCCGAAAATCGTGCGCGCGCAAAAACGAAACAATCAACGAAAGTGATCGCCCAAAGAGAATTAACCGCAAAATCGGCGCACGAAAACAAAATGCTTACCTGATGCTAGAAAGCGAAGCGTAACTTGAAGGCGCGTCTTGGCCGGCACCGACGAACGCATCACGGTGTTTTGGCGCGCAATTTTCGGCTCGATCAGGGCCAGCAGATCGTGAAATTCCTCGATGCTAAGTCGCAGCAGGCGCTTGTACTCATCGGGATCGCTGGCGAGTAATTCTTCGTACAGCTGGTTCTGCATCCCGAGAGATTTTTTCGTGAGCCACGGCTTGACCCAGACCGATCGCTTGCGCTGAAGAAAACCGCTCTCCTCTTCGTCGTCTGCTGCAACTTCGAGAGCAACAGCCATCGCGGCAAAGCGGCGCTTGCGCTCGACGTCCATTTTGCGCAATGTAACCTCTGCAGCAGAGCTCCCGCGCGCGCCTGCGCCGTCAGCTATGCTCCTGAGAGCGAGGGTAAGGCCGATCCGTCCGCGCGGTCTCCCCTGTCGTGTGAATTGAAGCCGCGGAGAGATCCCAAACACGTCACATGTCACGTGACTGATCCGTCCGCGACCACGTCCGTCGTGGGAATACAGCTTTACAGGAATTAACAACATATGAGGGGTCGACCGCACAGAGCATGCTTTGCGTTTAGCTTTCGGTCGTATTCCCAGCCGAACACTTTAATCGACTACAATACCACGAAGGGCTGTGCAGTGCAGCCCTAGTCTAGCCTGGCGCATAGCTCAGCAACCGCTCGCTGATAAGATAAACCTTCCGGCACGGAATGCTCCGCCCAGCTTCGATAAGATTGCGCAGCTTTGTCAAATGACGTTGCCGCGCACGTGACAACAAAGGGAGCGAGCTCATTCGCGAAAACAAAGCGCGCGTGCACAGCATGCAGTGGCGGACATTTTTAAATAGACGGTATGATGCTAATGGGCCGCTTACGCTCTTCTTTTCTTCTTTCCGTAGAGTCGGGTTGGACGCGGTCACGATGCCTCGCCGGGCGCCGTTAGTCAACGTGGTCCCAGCGACACTTCCATATGGCTCGTTCGGTCACAGCAACAGAACAAGGTCGATCACAGGAGCAGTGTCGAGGCGTGAAGTGACAAAAACGTAACGCTGACAAAACAACGTGCTCACGCTATGAATCACGCACGCACGCACAGGCTTGTTGACATTCCCAGAAGCCCTTGCGAGAGACGCCAACGAAGCTTCTACAAATGGCCGTAGTGTGCCGCCAGCGTCAGCGTGCTTTCGCAGTGAACGAGAAAATGTGTCAACCAGCGAGGCCACGCACAAACACAAACCTCCACTAGACTCCCATTATAGATCAGTAGCGACAAACATGGATCTGTAGCCACTAATTATTTGTAGCTCTTAATTTCTGTGACGAGCACGAGAGGTTAACGCAATGAAACGCGCTCACAGAGAGCATATCCTTATAAGGACAAATAGAAGCGTAATTAATATCTTCCAATCCATCTAACGCAATTTGTGGTATCAAAGGGATAACACAAATGTGACCACAACTTTCCTTCAATGTACTAATTTTCCCCCTCCATTTACTGCTAGGGCGCTGCGCTTTCCGAAACATAGATGGCGACACAGTCTAGCATTTGCTGCCGCCTACGGGTGCTCTTCACCACAGAACTCGCTTTTTGAGGATGTTGGCAAGCGGTGTGTGTGTGTGGGGTGCTTTGTTTTTCAAAGATACATTTGTCCATGCCGAAAAGAACACCTAGCCACAGGCTGTCCGTCAGGAGTGCACAAAACTGTCGTCATTGATTTCCAAGCCCGAATGAAACGCTGAACGGCCGCTTTCGGAAAAGCAGAAAAGGGGGACGCCGCACGCATTGCTCGGATGCTGTGCAGGTAAGCCCAACCCTCAATGCTTCGACAGCTATATAATTTTGTCCGCATCTACGCACTGTCAAGAAGTATTCGTACGCGCATTTTCGAGCGCTTAAAAACTCAGCCGATTCTGGGGTTGATTGGGTTACTTTGACAATGATAATGCGTGTTTTCACCGCATAGCGATCCAAGAAATATGAACAAAATTACACCGCACGCTCGAATTGGGGTTATGAGAACTGATACTATAGCTGATGGAGGGTCACTCATGAATTTATAAATGTTTAGCACGCGAATGAAATCTTCTCCACATATTGTATGGCACCGCGCAAGCTCTTACAGAAAGCTGCGGAATATATGTCATGTGCTCGCACGCTCGGGAGCATATGATATCTTTTGCGGCAATACCTCAGCATGAAAACACTGACGTGCGCCGCTTCGCTTATATTCAGGATACAACTACGATGATTTAGCTGCGAGACACCTTCCTTACTGAGCGTACCTTACGTTCCCGAAATACTATTAATGGGTGGTATGCGCGCGTAAAACATCGCATAAATATAGTTTGTCGATTTGAACGCGCGTTTTCCTTGGCAGCAGATAAGTATTTCTCCTTACCAAGCACTTGCTACAGCTAGATGAACATAGTTCCGGTGCTAATTCGCACGAATATGTACATCATAATTATAATATGTTAATTCTTCGGCATGCCTAAATTATTTAAAATATGTTACCGACAGAGTTTTGAATTCTCGATTCAGTGCTCGACTAATCAGAGCTTTGTATCGAAGAAGGGCGGGGGGGGGGGGGGGGGGGGTGTCAAGCCGGACTATGTATACCTGCCGGCGTGTTCAGCGAAGTACAAAATCTGTCACAGACCTGCGTGCGACAAAAATTTGCAGGTTTGTTTACGTAACGTTCATTGCAGCAGTATACTCCATCTCTAGAACAAAATGCAGCCGCTGATTAAGGCTGCTAAGATATGCTGTGAATCGGTGTGCGGGACCCCCCCCCCCCCTTTTTTTTTTCTCTGTTGTTTACGCCTTTGACGCGATTTCATTCACCGGCAGTGAGCGCACACGCGAACGTCGCGATTAATCTTGCGCCGAAATGGGGACACATTTTGGTGACGAAACTGCGGACACCGCACCCTCAATGTACGTGCGGCGGTCTATTGTTTGTCAATCTGATGGTGATATCGATACCCCGATCGTCCAATACGCAGTAATGGAACTTGACAGATTTACGACCGCGTGGCGTAGATTGTGTGATTTCCAACAATACACCATCTCTTTGGTGTAATTTCGCTCCAAAGACGTAAAATATTACACCTACATCGTGAAGAGGCCCCGAAACCTGCGCGGCTGTTCGTCATTGACCTCTGTGTTCGTAGTTCATTTATTTGCACGTTTCGCTGTCGTATTTATATACGTGTTAATATCGTTTCAAGAAGGCAGGCGAGATGATGCGATTCATTTTTTTGTTCTGAGCCCAAGGAAGACAATGTGTGAAACGATCCGACCACCACAGCGATGCACCCGACTTTCTGAGCACGCGCCGCGGATCGGTAACGACGTCAATTATAGAGGATCCATTTTTCGAGCTCACTTTGACAGCGCAGACCCTTTAAAGGGGCGTGTATAAATCACCTCATATCCTAGGTGAGTGAAGTGATCTCAAAGGACAAGTTGCTTATACCAGTCTGGAAGTGGAAGACGCATTTCATTAATTTACCTGCAGACTACATTAGAATGCGTTCTTTGTTTCTCTTTCTTTCTTTCTTTATACCCGCATAAATCAACCAAGCTGCATAAATGCATCGGAGAGTATACTATATTGACTGCGTATTCGTGAAGGCGCTTTATTAAAAATAATCTTCCTGCCGGTGCGTGCAGTCGTCTGGCTATCTATCTATCTATCTATCTATCTATCTATCTATCTATCTATCTATCTATCTATCTATCTATCTATCTATCTATCTATCTATCTATCTATCTATCTATCTATCTATCTATCTATCTATCTATCTATCTATCTATCTATCTATCTATCTATCTATCTATCTATCTATCTATCTATCTATCTATCTATCTATCTATCTACCTAGCATGTGAGGGCAACACCATAAAAAGCAGAGATCGCCCTACTTTGTACAGCTGTCAATGGAAAGTTTCTCGTAATTTTGTTAGTATGAGCGTTACTAGTAACATGCTTTTCAAACTAGAAATATAGTTCCGTAGACAGAACGCTTCTGTGTTGTTTCAAGTCCTTTCGAACGATTTCGTTGCTTAGTAACGTTTCCTACTTCATGTAAAGCGATGTTCACCACTTACGCAACATGGTGCACCTTCCTAAGTGACTCGGTGTCTTGACGCGCTCTTTAGCATACTTACCTGGTGTCGGACTCCCGGTGATCATCCAGGCCGGTGTCCCGTGCCGAGGCCTTTTCCATTGCACTGCGGTGGGCTGAAGCACGCCACTACCCCAAACCGGGGTAGGTGGGGCATGTAATTTTTGGTAGTGGGGCTAGGCGTACGCGCCAGCCCCTTCCGTTTTAAATTCTTAAGAAAAGACTTCTCAGTTCTCCGAACCCCGCGCATTGATGCGCTGTACGTGTGAGGTTGCCCTTACATGCACGTGAGGTGCATGTGAGGTTTTGAGTCAACAGTCGTGACTTGCAGCCTCCAGCAATGTGTCAAGACGACAAGCTGTGGTTGCTTCGCATAATTACGGCGATGGTCGAAGTGCATGGTATCCGCCGCCGCTTCCTTTAGTCAAGCGACGCTTGTAATTGACTAATCTGTGTCGCTGGTGATGGTGGTGTTCTGAACAACCGCCCTCACCCACAGCTGGCGCGCACCAAGGAAATAATAAATAAAACACAATAAATTTTCTTCCCGGGGCTGGTTTTGAACCCAGGTCCCACCGGTCTGAAATACAAGTGCCTTGATCAGTAGGCCATGCGCACATGCTTGCCCAACGTGAACTTGCCCTTATCATTGAACTCAACTGCGACCTTGCCTGCATATTATTAAACGCGGACTATTTCTTACTGTCGTCGATAGGTTGAGTTAATTGGCACGTAACGTTTGTCGTTATGTTTGGCGTTAATAATGATTGTAGTCCATCGTAATTTGAAACGCGAAGCTTTTACCTCATATATGCGTAATATGAAATTTCTTGATAGAATAAGAGAAATACCATGCAGGAGTGTCGTAATCCGAAACCATGTGTCATCTAGACTATCTGTTGATTCTGACATCGCGCTTCTTTGGTTAACAATTGTCGGGGAAGAATTCAATAATGTATATGTAATAACTTATTAGCCTGGATAGCCATCTTCTTCCTTAAAAGTAGATCAGCATACTGCGGTACACAATACCGAAAAATGCAATTCAGAAACTAGTGCTCGATTTTTCTTTCAAATTAAAACATATATTTTACTGATACATATCTAGAAGTTATGTAGCGCCATTTACTAAGGTGTTCGAGTGATTCCGTTATCAGAATTTTGGCGAGGGGATGTATGGTAAAAAAAGAAGAGGCTCACGCCTTTTCGCACTCACGCAAGTTCGTACTTGCGCGCGATTTCCTGTCAGATACTTTCGGAGTGTCATTAAATACTCCAAATCTCTTGCTCATGTGGTACTGACGGTATTACCTCAATTTTTTAGATGCGAAGCAGCTCTTTGTCTAGCCTGTGTAACGCTGTCCCTCCGTCCGCACAAACGCGAGGCAACGCGCTTCGCTCGGCGCAGGTGTTGGAGCGGTGCCAAGTAGGTCACGCCGCAGCTGGGCGTTGACGTCACGCACCCCTCGCACGCTTCCCTCGCAGGTGAACGCGTACGTCACTCTCTCCCTCACCCGCCGGAGCGCCGCAGCTGCCGGCTGCTTCCCGTGTCTGCGTTTCAAACAAACGTTTACACCAGTGAACGCTACACCGAGTTTCGCTTCAAACGAATCTTCCAGCGCTCACCGCAGCGCCGTTCAACCCGTGACGCCACCCGTGCGCAACGCTGCTGCTTCGCATCCCATCAGCGTTCCCTTCGGGGAGATGGTCCAATTTTTTTTTGTTAAACGCTAGGTCGGCTAGGTTCCGTACACCACCATATCATTCACAGAACTTTTTTAACGGTCCATCGCTTCCTGGCCGATAAGCCGGCGGCTGGTGGGCGCCGTGTTTGGACGGTATCGCGCTGAGCGTTCGAAAACCTAGTATTCGCCGAGCTTTTTAGGAGAATCTTCTAGAGATTTCGGTGTCGGCGGCGTCGTGCGCGAAAAGCTCCTCGCCGGCGAATTACCAGAAATGCGGGTGTACAAAAATGCGGCCCTCGAAGGTGTGCCGGTCAAGTGCGTATTCGTATGCGCCGTTTTCTCATAATTGGTGCTCTCTCGGTCGTTGGGTTGTCGGCTATCAAACCGTTTATGATACGGAAATCTAAAGTTTTGTCGAGTTCACTCGCCATTTCACGTTGCAAAATTTCATTGTTGCTTTTCATTGTTTCTTTTAATTGTTTCACGCATGACCGTCGTTGTTACCTGCAGTAAGTGAAGTGTAGCGCTGGGTGAAGTTTCAATACCCGGCACGGAGGAAGGAAAAAGAAGTTAGGAGGGATCAGTGTTACATAAATAAAGAAAAAGAAAAACAGTAGGTCAGGCACACACATTTGTGAACGAGATGGCTGACTCACTCTCGCGAATATTCCTTGGTGATCCAATTTTGCCCGTTATGCCACTTACGGCGTACGTTAAGAAATAACCATCAAACGTTAAAATACCAAATCCAGAATTTTCGAACTTGCATTTCTCGTGGGATAATGAATGGTGTCCCACGCGTAAATTGGAAGCATCCATCACAAAATTACGATGCCGTATTCCACCGTTTAATTTTTACTTAAAGGGACACTAAAGGCAAATATTAAATCGACGTTGATTGTTCAAATAGTGGTACAGAAACCTCGTAGTGCTACTTTTATGCCAAGGAAGTGCTTATTTTGAGATAAAATCACGTGTTAGTGGTCCGCATCCCGTTAGCGCACTTCAAATCACCCGCCTGAAGGCGGTATTTCGCACGTCACTGTTGCCGTGCCCAACGTTTGTGACCTAGCTGCAACGAACCTGAAAACATCGACCATTTTCTTTAAGCTGTCGCCGTTTGAAAAATCAAATAAAAAAGTACTTCAAAATTTTATTAAAAATTTAGGAATTCCTCTAAGTACTCTCTCCTTTGGGGCTGCTTCGTTGGACTTCGTTGGTAACAGGAGCATCTGCGGGGCCCTGCACGAATTTCTGGATGACACAAGGAAGATACCATGTTGATTCATTGATCAGAATCACTTCTTCGGTACTTCGGAAATGAAACAATATTTTAATCATGATTAAGAATTATTATTTTTCTTATCCATATTAAAATTCTTTACTCTTTAATTATTATTTTTTCTGTATGACTAAAATTTTGATTTTCTATTTCTAAAAACGCGAATTTCGCCTTTGCCTGCTTATGTTTTAACGCTTTCATTAATTTTAACCACCGGCTGCCTGGCCAATCTCCCATAGTGGGTAGCAGCCAGTTCTAAGGAACGAGCAAGCCAGCCAACAAGCAAGCCAGCACACGCCAAGCTTCGCTTGCTCCTATTTTCCCGATAGGGGAAGACCTCCTATTTTTTTTCTTTTAGTTTAGTTACGACAGTAGTGTAAAGGTAGTCAGGATATATTAATCTAAAGGCGTTGTTTTGTATGAATCCAATGCGGTGTGCTAGAAAGCGTTCATTGAGAGCATCTGGCGCCTAAATCGAAGGTTGTGTGTTCAGATCCCACCGAAGGAAAGGGCGATTTTTCGTCTACTTTAATTCCGTTGAATTTAGGTCAAAATAAGTACACTACAATTAAATAGCGCCACGCGCTGCGGAGAGAGAGGTCGCTGGTTCGATTCCGCGCTTTGGAAGCATTTTTCTGAATTATTTTTCTTTGCGACTTTTATATATATACATACTTATACATATATGGTGCATGACGGCGGCGGCAAAAACCAGCTGAGACTGTCCATATAATTGCTATCGCAATAAAATCGGCAAATAGTGTACCGAATGCTTTCCTTGGCTCAATTGTCTGTTGGTTTCGTTAGTTGAGTCTAACAAAGAAACGAGCCCCTCGAACAATTCCCCTTCTTTCATACTCGGATCGCATTTGTGCTTCGTAAGCTATTAGCTTTACGACGGAAGGGCAGGAATGTGTTAGATTCCGCTTGAGGTAAACAAAAGTACGGTTAGCGTCGTTAGTAATCTGCCTCATATGCGTTGCCCAAGTTAGGTCGTTGAAGAGAGTAATTATATACACTATGCGCAATATTGTGAAGTGGCGATTGGAAGAAATCATTTATACAGGGTGTTCAAAATTAAGCTTTACGGTTTTCTTAAAATTCAGCACTGCGAATTACGTAAAACTACATTTGAAGATATGTTACGTATCCAGAGGGACTACAAAGTGAGACATTATGACTATTGCTGTCAGCCACCCAATTAACTAAGATTGAATAATGAACTTTTAGTGACTGCAGCAAGCGGGCATGTTTGTGTTGAAAAGTTGGAGGCAGTTGCACTTCTACACAGTTCCACTTGGAATAATTCTTCTAGCATGTCTGTGCCCCGAGATATGATTACGCATGCGAGGCACTGAACACTATCGCAAAGCTCCTCCTCGTTGTGCCGCGGCAGTTGCGAGCGGTGTTTAATCTGACAACGGGTTGAAGGCATAGACAACGGTGATAACGGTTACCCTCTTGCTACTGGCTGGCGATAGCCAGCAATTACTGCTCGTCACATAAGGGGGAACATTGCGCTGATCCTCACCGCTTTCTATGCGTAATCATGCAAACCGCAATTAATCTTTGCAACAGGATATATCGGACCACGGATAAGCTAGAAGAATTCTTCCAAGTGGAACTATGTAAAAACGCGACGGCTTCCAACTTTTCAATACAAACATGCCCGTTTGCTGCAGCCGCTAAAAGTTAATTATTCAATCTTCAATTCAATTCAATTAGATGGCTGAGAGCGATAATTATTGTCCCACTTTGTGTCCCCCTAGATACATAACTTACATGCAAAGGTAGTTTTTACGTACTTCATAGTGCTGAATTTTAAGAAAACCATAAACTTAACTTTGCTCATGCACGCATGACAGGAAACCAAAGACGCTTAGTTATAGTATTCACAAGCATTAACCACAACCTACGCAAACGGTATAACATGCACGGCCAAATTCGATCTTCTTCTTATACTTGGCCTGATTAATTGACTGGTGAAATTTGTTCGCAGATAGAGCAGAACGTGCCCTTCTGTTGCTTTAGTTTCGGTAATGCTTCAATTAAGCGCTTCTGCGCAATGTGCTTTGTTGCCAGAACGTCTTTTCGTGCCACATCGTCTCCAGTTTTACGCTCGGATTCCCGCTGCTTTTCAGTGGAGGATGAATTGTCCAATAGGAAGGTAACAATAAAAAACTAAGCAACTTTCAAACAAGCGCATAGTTTATATTGCTTATGGAGAAGTCGACAACGCTACAGTTGCCGACAATTTGGAATTTCGTCGGAATAAATAACCCACACGGGCGTATTAATTATCCCGTATATATTTCATATGTAAAGCGTCCTAATTAGCATGTAACAATCAACCTATATTTAATTGGCGCCCGAAATTGTATATTCAAGTCTTTTGATTGTAACGCGCACCCCATATTTGAACAGCTGAACTGTTTAAGCAGGAGGTAAGTCCGAGGAGCGCGGACCAGAAATTAACTGTCATTATCATTAGTGCTGCTCCTCACGAGTTATGCATGGCATCGGCAAAAACTCTGTCGGTGCGTGCTCTCTTCGTCATCTCCTTCATCTTCTGTATGGAAAGAAAAATAAATAGAGAGGGAAAGAAAGGTAAGAAAGAGAAAAAAGATAGAAAGGAAGATAGAAACAGAGACAGAGAGAGAAAGAAGAAAGATAGAAAGAAAGCGGAAGAGAGAAATAGAGATAGAGAAAGAAACAGAGACAAAAAGGAGAAACAAAAGACAGAGAAGTAGAGGAAGGAAGAAAAAAAAAAGAACTCGCAGGGTCTCATATATTCACCTAAGACGACTGGAAGAAGAAAGCTGTCTTCTTTTTCGTCTCGGTCAATGTACTGATCCTGCCCCGCCACTCTCCGAAAGCTTTCTGCACCTAACTTAGTTTGGCACTGCCTCCAGGATCGGACACACCTCGCCTGGTTTTGCATTGCCTCCGTGATCGGCTCACCTTTGACCAAGTTACGATGTCATGTGATAACGTCATCATTTGACTTTACGGGATGTGACGTCAAGTTTTGGCGACCTGTGACGTCATCACGTGACGATGATTTCTTGCAGCATCGCGTTGACACCGTCGACGCGGGACGCCGGTCAATTTTCGCGTTTGATGGGGCATCTGAGGCTTTCGCGTTAAAAAAAAACCCCTCCGTCATAAGAATCGGTATAACACGAAAGTGAAACGCGTCTTCCAAGAGGTAGTTGAGCTTTTATTGTGCATTGTCTCGCCGCAACGGCGAAGCAATGAATACGATAGCAACAAATTGGAATATCATGCGAAGAACGGCAAGCAGTTCGGAAATTGCAGTGTGCTGCTCGAGCCCAAAGGACGAACGAAAATAACACGCACAGGACGAGCGCGAACTAACAACTGTCACAGTTATTACTTCTTTGTGTTTGAGCAGCGCGGTCCTTTAGCAAACGCGGCCGCTGCAGCGCGCGAAGGGACCTTCGTGCACTCTGTAACTTCAACGTAAACTTGCGGTGAAAGCACAAGACCCGCCCCCGTCACGAGATAAGCGCGCGCGCACGGGTGACCACGCCCTGGAGGGCGAAGTACATGTGGGGGCGCGCGCGCATCGCAACGAGCGGGGCGACCACCTTTAAAGCGCGCCCTTCACGCCATCTCGCTGGTGATAACGAAAACAAGTGCCTCCGAGCTCTGCATACCGCCAGCGCTGAATGATGTATAGAAATAGCTCGCCGTTAGCATGCTGAAGAACGTAGGCTTTGTGGCTGAGTCGTTAGGCGCCGCGCGCTGCGGAGTGACATGTCGTGAATTCGATTCCCGGCGACGGAAGTTTTTCTTCTAGTTCTTCTTTTTTTTTCTTGGTCATCTGTTAGTGCATATTTTACAACGTCATATCCGTGACAGAACTACGTCAGTGGAGTCTTGGTGGACCCCGGCAGAAAACACTTTCGCGTTAAAATAAAAATAAAGACAAACAAGCAAGGCCGCCCAGCTCCGCTGCGCCTTCAGGCTTGGCACCGCTACTGCGAAGCTACCTTAATTCTTTATATATTTAAAGAAACCTAATACCCTTGATTGTTTCCTCACTCGATTTTCGAATTAAATGAGAGAGATATCAAATATTTGTCCCCTCTTGAAAAAGAACTAATAGTTTCATCGCAAAGGCGAAACACTGAATGTGATAGAAACATATTGCAATGTTATACGAAGTGAGGTTAGCAGCTAACATCATTAGGATCGGATCTGGGGTAACCCCACTTCCTAGGCGTAAGGAAACGCTGCCGTTGCAGCGGGCCAAGTGAACTTCGTGTTGTCTATGGATAAGACTCAAACTTTCCGAAGGGCGCCCAACACTACAGAGGTATGAGCCATCTGTTGATCCCCTCTAAAGATAATCCCCCATCAATGCACTGCCGAGGCAGCGACGCACTCCTTTGCTCTCCTGTGCCGCAGTCCGGAAAGGAGGTGTTCCCCCTCTCCGTTGAAAAGGCCTACGTCGAAGCAGAATTGGAGGTGCCTGCATTGCGCACATCTTTTCGATAGGTTTCACAATGAAATGGCGCGCTACTTGTGATGCCTCTGTACACAGATATTAAGTGTGAGGAAGGTATTTTCGAGAGGCGAACGAATATAACACGGTCGGGTCACGTAAATAAGCAACGCGGACAAGTAGTATCGATATCGGGAAAACGTCCGGCAGGAAAGGCGATCCTGCTGGGTCAGCGTAATCGATATCGCACACAGGGGGTGGCGCGCCATTGTCGCTTCGTCGGGATTCCGCCTCGAAAAAATCCATCTACACACGCGCGGCTATTATATGCAGCTGACAAATATAAAGCTGTCCGGCACGCCACGCTCAACGGAAAGAAAGAAAGAAAGAAAGAAAGAAAGAAAGAAAGAAAGAAAGAAAGAAAGAAAGAAAGAAAGAAAGAAAGAAAGAAAGAAAGAAAGAAAGAAAGAAAGAAAGAAAGAAAGAAAGAAAGAACGTGATGTTTATTGGATCGTACACGCCGTGGCCCCCAAAAAACGGGGCGAATCAAACGGAGCGAAAGCGTGGTGTCGTGACGACGAGGCTAAATAATACACGTCTCCGGTGGAATCGACACTCCAGCAGGGATACGTGGAGGGCAAAAGCAACGTGGAAAAGCCAAGTGTCAGGGGAAGAGTGGGGGGTGGGAGGAGCACAGCAATCGAGGAAACGTTTCAGGAACACAGAAAACGTTTTATCGGGCACGAACCTCCTGCCTGGACGGCCGCGAGTAAAACCCGCAGCAGAATGATGAAGAGAGGAAGGGGAGAGATAAAGACAGAGAGAGAGAGAGAGAATTAGAACGTGATGTGCAAGCTGTGGCATTTTCGGCGACGTTTTCACGTGCTCTGTATAAAACGTCAAATGTACATGCGGTTTTGTGACCGGTGTGCCACGATGGATTTCATATCCGTCTTGAGGGTGAGTAGTGATGTAAGGGTCAGGAGGAAGAGGGAAAGGAGGGGAGATAATAAAGCATATATATCATAGCCTTGTATAGTGTAGTATAGCAAGGGAATGGGAAAGGGAAGTGAGGGTGAGGGGAGTGATGGGAGGGTGTCACTGATCCCGTTAATCGGGTTGGCAATCGCCGTGCGGATTCCAAGGGCTGGCGTCTCGGTCCTTTTAGTGCGCCAGCGAACGCCGGTTGTGGTCCAAAGACCGAGTCAGAGCCGAGAGTCGTAATACAAACGAAATATATTCTCAGTTAAGGCAGTACAAACATCACAAACACATGCACACTCGGCTGGTACCAGTTACAACTTTACAATATCACTCAGATGGTGTTAACACAACGGGAACTAAACAAAGAGATCACACGCTACAAATGCAATATCATGCATTACAACTATTCAAGAACAGTTAAAGTCCTGAATATTCAACGGCGTATCCAGCCCACAATTCTCGGACGGTACTTGAATGCTTCTCTTCTAGGAAACACTCACGCCAGCTCCAGCGCTGTCGGTCGTTGCCTTCCCTCGTCGTAAGTTGTCAGGGCTCACACGGCGTCGTCATCCGATTCTTCCAGATCGACGATCGACTGACCGCACACCATCATAAACACGTCTTCTTTGGCTGACGGAGCCACACTCAGCATAACTTCACCATCTCCGGGCCGACTGTCTCACTCCCTGTCTGACTGCTCGCTGGTCGTCGTCGCATGCTTTTATCTCCTTTCCCCCGGGTTCCAGACGCGTCGGGAGGGTTCTTCGGCGTGCAGTACAGCCAAGGCTAAGGAGCGTTCGAGATTTTTCTCGCCGGTTCTGCTCGCGGCGGCGTCGCTCGGCGATGCGTCATCCTTCCCCTCTAGAAAGATCCAGGCTTTGCCGGGCGTTTGATCTGAGACTGCTAGTGGGCGAGGAGGATGCGGCGCGTCGGCGTCTTTTGATACTTGTTTTTTCGTCGTTCGCGCTTCTTGGGCGAGCGGTTGGCGCCGTGTTAAGCCTGTTTCACATGCGAGCGACTGAGCGGCGGGGCCCGCGGCGATCGAGCGGCACCAGGATGCTCGGCCGCGGCTTCGTTTCACATGCACCGCTCTCGCGCGGCGCGCGCCTCTGCGATGCGCATTGATGATTGTGGAAAGCGCCCGTTATCCGCGGGTTTCCTTTCTCCGAGTTCGCTTGTTTTGGTGCGCTTGGGTTGCGAGTTTCACCAGCCTTCTACTTCGGTGCTCGATTTTCACGCGCCTAAACCTTGAATGATGAAAATGTGCAGTGTATCAAAGTGCAATTAAACAACTTCAGTAGTCACGTTTATTTCTCTTCCAGCTTTCTTATTTTACCACGCAAGTCTTGTTGCACGCTTATACACTTGGCCATGGAAAAGCAAAAGAAAGGATTGGCTTTTGTGGTTTTAAGCTTTCACGGGGCTTTCGGTGGCTTTTGCTCTCGAATGCCGCAAGTCGTTGGTGCGCCGTCTGGGCTGGCACCAGATGCAAGCGGCCCCGTCGACGATATTGTGGGTTTGTGAAAGAGCTCGTCTCTCTTTTTGCCTATGGGCATTCCAGTAAAGAGGCGGCGGCACTTGTCGTCATCGGGGTATGTGACCATTCAAAAAAAAAAGAAAACAGCAAACTTCTCGAACGTGCTGAGCTAGAGTGGTACACAAGAAAAAACAGCAGCATGTGCTGCGAACTACAAGTGCGGAGTGCCGTATCTGACCGTACCTATGTTGGTGCCACGATTCGATAAAAATGCAAAAGAACAAAATGACACGTGCAAACAATTTGTCTGCTTTGACGGAAGCGCAGTAGAGAACAACAAAAGGAAAAGAACGGTACTTCTAGACTGCCAGCTCGTTGCTGCGGATGTCGTCTGCTAGGAAAGCGAGTTCCTCCCGGCGCGCGCGCCCGTTCCTCGACTCCACCCCTGCAGTCACGTGCTCCCCACGTCACTGCTCTCCCATTGGTTGACCTTGGGCAGACGCTCTGCCGCGAGCGAATTTTTCCAACTCCGGCGATCTCGATCGCCGGCCTTAAGAGCGTCCACTGGTCGCTCTTAAAACCTGTTGTTGGGCTCCCGCGACGGCAGCCGCTCCGCTCTTGGAGCAGAATCGCTCGCATGTGAAACAGGCTTTATCCCGCTGCCGTTTGAAAGTGGCCGCGCACGCACTTTATTGACGCGCTCGTTTGTGACAGAGGGAAAGGAGGAGGAGAGAGGGTAAACCATAGCATACCCATGTATAGTATGGTATAGCAAGGGGGCGTGAAAGGGAAGTGAGGGTGAGGAGGAGAGAAAGGAGGAAGGGAGGAGGTAAAACATAGCATCGTATCGTATAGTATAGCCAGGGGTGGGAAACGAAAGCGAGGATGAGAAGGAGGGGAAGGCCACCAGCTCCGCTCTTCCCTCAGTCTTCATACCACCACTGCGTAGCTGCCCCTATTTCTTTCTTTAGTGGTTTGGATGCTAGTTTTGCGTTTGTTCTCCATTGAAATGCTGTACGCGTGACACCCGGAGAATGTATGTATACTTTTCGCTAAATGTTTTCTTCCCTGAGGACGACGAAGCGAAATATCCCGACCAATTACAGCCGGTTATAACTTAAGAATAAATATAAGCTCCGCCCACAGCACTCAGCTTTTCATGCAAAATAAAGGTCTTGTATAGATGCTCCATCCACGCCGAGAAGTTTATTTCACTCCGGTAACAGTGGTCCAGGTGACCGTGACCGCATCAGGATACGAGCACATCGTACAAACAAGTATACGTGCATGAAGACACATGTTATCGCCTGTTTTTCAGGCTACGAATCACTCGTGGAAAACACTAACTGAATGGGCTTGCAACTGCTGCTACATGTGCATAGAGTTTCATAAAAATACACTGGTGGGTAATCGGGCGCTAATGTCTGTGGGAGCTGCCACGCATGGCGCTTCAGGTAACATAAGAGTGGTGGGTAGTACATGGATTTGCCTAAGCTTCGTTCGGCTCCGGCCGTGTGGCTTCGGGTGGCCCGCAGCCGCTTTGCCGCAAGACGAAGTTCTGCGAAAGTTCAGCAGTACCACTTAACCACCTTGACCCTTTTAGGCTCAGCAATGCAAATCAGCTCCCTAGGGGGTGGCGTACTGCGCAAGCGCGAAGGAACTTGCATTACAAGAGACAGGAAAGAGAGCAGTGTTTCCTTCCTTTCGTGTTTGCGCAGCTCGCCACGCGATCCATATGAACCAACTAGCCTGCGTTGCCGAGGAAACTCGGCAACGAAGGCTTACCGCCACTACTGAAGACATCAAGGGCCACTGCAAGGGATGCCGCAAGCTAGGGGGGTCATCGCGCGTAGACAGCTTCGCTCTACGGCCATCTTCACGGAGTGAATGAGCCGCAGATTTTAACAGCTGGGATGTTTAAGGTCGAGGTTAGTGGAAAAATCCCCCGGAGCGTCACGCTCATCCTAGGGGCTATGTGCCACTGAAATTGGGCAAGCCTCGCTACTCTCCTCCGGTCCAATAAAAATGAAGAAGCAGCCTATAGCTACGGTGTTCGGCGATGGTAAAATCGTGCGCTCTGCGGAAGGAAGGAAGGAAGATTAGATAGATAGATAGATAGATAGATAGATAGATAGATAGATAGATAGATAGATAGATAGATAGATAGATAGATAGATAGATAGATAGATAGATAGATAGATAGATAGATAGATAGATAGATAGATAGATAGATAGATAGATAGATATAGATAGATAGATAGATAGATAGATAGATAGATAGATAGATAGATAGATAGATGCCGTGGCTTGGCCCTGTGGTCAGAACAAAATGTGGACGATTTAGAGTACCACTCGCATTCTACTATGCGATAGCAGTATGCCGTCCCGGTATCTACGATATCATGCTGTGGGTTTGGAAAAAGTGGTTGACGATAAAGAGCTGTGGTTCTCAAGTGGGGGCCCGCGGACTCCAGGGGGTCCGCGAAACCCATCATCGAACAACAACAAAAAAAAAACCACCATTTCTGAAGGCACGTGCACTATGTCCAGTAACAGCGGCCCCCTCTGATTTTTGGTATGCTTCACCGCATAGGCCGTGTCGCATTGCGGCGGAGCTGACTTATGTTTTCCCTTCTCCATGAGATGGCTGTAAAGCATCTGTTGCAGTCTTCTACGCCATATGCTTTCTCCAGGCTTGCATATTTGAAGAGCCAGCATAGCTAGAAACAGGTGGAATGTGGCAGCAGACCGCACAACTTATTCACAAGCTGTTGAGATCGAATCGGCGTGATTCTTTGCCACGGAGAAACAAAGGGCACCTATTTCACGCTGCATGTTGTGTTAATTTATGACACCCCCCCTGCCCCCCCTTTTAAATGCGAAGCATTTCTTAGCGAACTTCTGCGACTTTGAGCGTATCTATCTATCTATCTAGCCGCCTACGACTTTGTGCTCTCCTGGTCGCTTGGTTATTCGAATGTACACCAAGATTGGTATGGCGTAACATGACTGTATGACGAACATCAATGACAAGTCATAACATGAAAATCATGACACGCATGTCATGTACAGCATGACTTACGTGCCACGCTCATGGTGCGCTGGCGGCCGTTTCGCTAGCTTTATACACACCAAAATTGGTATCTTGCAACGTGACTGTATAACGCACATAAATAACACGAGTTAACATGAAAATCATGACACGCATGTCATGTACAGCATGACTTACGTGCCACGCTCATGGTGCGCTGGCGGCCGTTTCGCTAGCTTTATACACACCAAAATTGGTATCTTGCAACGTGACTGTATAACGCACATAAATAACACGAGTTAACATGAAAATCATGACACGCATGTCATGTACAGCATGACTTACGTGCCACGCTCATGGTGCGCTGGCGGCCGTTTCGCTAGCTTTATACACACCAAAATTGGTATCTTGCAACGTGACTGTATAACGCACATAAATAACACGAGTTAACATGAAAATCATGACACGCATGTCATGTACAGCATGACTTACGTGCCACGCTCATGGGGCGCTGGCGGCCGTTTCGCTAGCTTTATACACACCAAAATTGGTATCTTGCAACGTGACTGTATAACGCACATAAATAACACGAGTTAACATGAAAATCATGACACGCATGTCATGTACAGCATGACTTACGTGCCACGCTCATGGTGCGCTGGCGGCCGTTTCGCTAGCTTTATACACACCAAAATTGGTATCTTGCAACGTGACTGTATAACGCACATAAATAACACGAGTTAACATGAAAATCATGACACGCATGTCATGTACAGCATGACTTACGTGCCACGCTCATGGTGCGCTGGCGGCCGTTTCGCTAGCTTTATACACACCAAAATTGGTATCTTGCAACGTGACTGTATAACGCACATAAATAACACGAGTTAACATGAAAATCATGACACGCATGTCATGTACAGCATGACTTACGTGCCACGCTCATGGTGCGCTGGCGGCCGTTTCGCTAGCTTTATACACACCAAAATTGGTATCTTGCAACGTGACTGTATAACGCACATAAATAACACGAGTTAACATGAAAATCATGACACGCATGTCATGTACAGCATGACTTACGTGCCACGCTCATGGTGCGCTGGCGGCCGTTTCGCTAGCTTTATACACACCAAAATTGGTATCTTGCAACGTGACTGTATAACGCACATAAATAACACGAGTTAACATGAAAATCATGACACGCATGTCATGTACAGCATGACTTACGTGCCACGCTCATGGTGCGCTGGCGGCCGTTTCGCTAGCTTTATACACACCAAAATTGGTATCTTGCAACGTGACTGTATAACGCACATAAATAACACGAGTTAACATGAAAATCATGACACGCATGTCATGTACAGCATGACTTACGTGCCACGCTCATGGTGCGCTGGCGGCCGTTTCGCTAGCTTTATACACACCAAAATTGGTATCTTGCAACGTGACTGTATAACGCACATAAATAACACGAGTTAACATGAAAATCATGACACGCATGTCATGTACAGCATGACTTACGTGCCACGCTCATGGTGCGCTGGCGGCCGTTTCGCTAGCTTTATACACACCAAAATTGGTATCTTGCAACGTGACTGTATAACGCACATAAATAACACGAGTTAACATGAAAATCATGACACGCATGTCATGTACAGCATGACTTACGTGCCACGCTCATGGGGCGCTGGCGGCCGTTTCGCTAGCTTGATCTACCCCGAAGTTGGTAATGCGCGACGTTACTGTGTGTCGAACATAAATAATAGGAGTTAGCATGAAAACCATGACACGCATTTTCCTCATTGACATACAAGACGATGTATGCAGCTCTTTGCTGGCTGCTTCGCATTACATCGATTCCCACAATGCGTGGGATCTGCCAGCTTTTTTTTCTCTCTCTCTCACTGCAATGGTCGCTCATCACTTCCAGCAGTCCACAAGGGGTCCCCCAAAACATCCATGGCTGAAAACCACTGATTTAGATTATACTATAGACCAGAATGTTCATCGTTTGCAGGGGGCAGCCATTTTTGCTGGGGGTTGCTGATTACGTGGAACGGATGACTGCGCTAGCATCCTGCCTGTTCTTATCACATGATGGCCGCCAGTGTTCGCTCGCCATCAGCTGTGACGTAACAATCCCGCAGCCTCTACGCTGGCCTCGCCGACAGATGACAGCTGGGGTCAAGATTATGTATGCTTGCTCTAAACATGGGTGTGAGAGTAAAAATAATCTGGTCTATATGTACCCTACTACAGGGGAGTAGTGAGCCGTTTCAAAAAGGTGCTTAACCGTTTAGAAAATTTTATTATGTCACGGACGGTTAACATCAATAACAATTCAACATAAGATTTGCTTGCTAGACGTACGTTTATGAGAACGACAAAACAGACTTCAGTTACATGGACTTTTATTTAAAACATGACATGACGCGGAGGCAACACGTACAATCGATGTTTCACACACACAAATTTGTCATAAAAATATCGGAATACATATGCACGTTATATGGCAAACAGAAAGCACAAACACAATGTGAATATGTACACCTTGCGTATTTACATGGCATTTCTGCGGGTACCAACCGAGACATGAGCCCACCGAAACCAGGCAGGCCGAAAGACAAGCTTCACGCATCTGTGACAAACCAGCACAAAGGGGCAACACCAGTTCTGAAGGCATTCCTCCTCACCGAGGAAGAAGAGATCCTCTGACAGAACAGACAGCAGCTCCTGCACAGTCGCTCTAGGATCGGGAAGAGATCGTGACGGCGGCGGCCCGCTGCAAGCGCCTCGCAGCTGTTGCGCCAGAGACAGAAAGCACCGGCAACAATGAGAAGGCATGCGAAGCGGCATCGAGAACTACACCCAGAAGAAACTGAGCGATTTGCTCCGAGGCCGCGGCTATCCAAAAAATACGAGCAATGACACATTACCTCAGAACATGCCGATTTGTTTCCTGAAGGAGGCAGTCCGGGCATGTTGCTGACTGGACCATTCTCCACTGCTCGAGGCGGTCGAGAGTGGGAAGCACACCCTATCCCAGACGCCGCATGAAGTCCCGGAGGTGGCCAGGCAGAAAAGATGCCGTTAGCGCGCTCCAGTGACACACGACTAGAGCGTGCGCGGCGAGCCAGAGGAGCTATAGGGAGCAGCAAACCAGCTGCTGGACATGGCGAAAAAATGCAACAGCTGTTACATAAAATGCAGGGAGTGCTCTTGACTGAGGGCCCCTGTTAAGGTGCATATTAGGCATGGAATGCTGGAGGTGAGTGCCCAGAAAGTAATACGCAGGAGTGCGCGCGAGGGATTCTTCCCCTTGTACAAGGCGCAACAGGAAGCGCATGCAGTGCCAGTAGCCGGCAGTAACCGAAGGGAAAGCAAAGCCTCCCTGGGAACGCTGCTGTCCTAGTGCCACGCGAAAGGCAAACTCAGTGCCACGTGACCGAAAAAAAGGAATACTAATCCGACAGCAGTGGTCGCACGATACGTAATGGTGGTTTCACCACGTGAAAGATGTACCAACAACGACCGCAAAATACAGAGTGCGCAAGGTACCTCAGCTCGAAAAGTAGGAAGTCGGAATTCTGTGCGTCCAGAATTTTTTGTCTTATTAATCAAAACGCTAGCAACGTTGCAAAAAACGACAGTTCTTGTCCACAGGAGCAAGGACATCGAGTATAGACCGTTGCATCGGGCGAGGAGGACCGGACTGGCAACCAGTAAAGTCCCTGAAACTTCGTAAAGTAGCGACACTTTCCTCCTCCGCTCGCGTTCCTCCTCGTTCTCCTCTCCTTCGCACTCTCTTTTCGAGCATGGCGCCACCTACCTTGCTCCTGCGTAGCAGACGACGCTTCGCAAAGTGAGCGCTTGCTTGCCAGGCGGCGCGCTTTAGGCATTCGCACTAGCCGTCTAGCTCTTAGTACGCTTTTTTGTTTAATTATATGTTGTTTAGGAGATGTTAGGATACGTGTGTAAAGGACACATGTGATGTTGAACGGTAATGTCCCGCTCTACATGAAGCCTTCTGAAACCTATACATTGTACACGTCGTCCTCGCGAGGCAAATTCGCCGCGCATACCAATGACGCACTGAGGCTGCCAGTACGCACTAGAGGTAGCCGTTCTTTATTCCGAACTTGCTCAGAAATGGAGGCTCGAACTGGTCCTCGGAGCAATGGTCCTAGAAAGATTAATTTCAGTTATACTACCCAGTACGCATTGCTGCTCATGAGAGTATTTATCTTAACAGCACTTAAGAATGAACGAAGAGCGAATGCAAGATAGCGCCCCGGCAAGATTTGTCATGTAAAAAAGATATGTGCAGAGAGCAATGACTGTCAGTGCAAGCAGCAGCTCGGAGCTTCATTGAAAGAAGAATGCGCCAGAAGGCGTTCATCATTTCCAGTCGATACATTTTTACAGCGTTGGCTGTTTCGTTAAGAGATTAGACTCACCAACCATAGTGCACAAGTGCGCCTCGTAGACGTACTTGACATACGAACTGTACTCGCTGCTCAATGAACGAGCAAGCGATCAAATAAACTAGCCTGCCACCGTAAACGTTTCCTTCGCGAGAGCTCCACTCGCGGATAATAATATCATCTGGGGTTTTATGTCCCAATACCACGATATAATTATGAGAGACGCCGTAGTGCAGGGCTCTGGAAATTTTGACCATCTGACGTTTTTTAACGAGCATTGACATCGCATGGCACACTGGCCTCAAGCTATTCGCCTCCATCGAAATGCGACCGCCGCGGTCGATCGCGACCTTCGGGTCAGCAGCCGAGCACTATAACCTCTGCTCCACCGCGGCGGAAAGCTACTCGCGGATATAAACCTCCACAAGAAATGGCACGTAAACCTTCGCGCTAAATATACGTGAGGTTCCTAAACGATGAACGCACCCTGCGACTCGGATGGGCACGCACGCTTTGCCTACCTACCTTCTATCGCAAGTCCACCGGCGGATCTGTCGACGTAAAAGAGCCAGAGAAAGCTATTTGCTCCGGGAAAAAAAAAACCGAGCACGCAACAAAACAAACAGAGAGTGCCACTCCTAATTTGAGCTTTCGCACTGCAGCTTTGTTTCTTCAAAAGAAGTGCGCCGAATCTCTGAAGTTTCGTAATCCCATTTTCGATCGTCAGTCGACGTGCCTCCGCAATCGGCGTGCCATGCTAGGCGCACAAACTGATACCGCGAACTCAAACCAGTAGGCGGATCACGCCAAGCAGAAAACGTAACCACATATTCTTGAAAAAAAAAAAAAAACACAGCACAGACCCGCAGAAGCAGTAATAAAACGTGTGAGGAATAGCGACGTACTGCACGAATAACTGAGACCTGTCTACGGCGTTATAGCACGCAGCTATTTGCGCGAACCTCGACGAGTAATTATAGTGATAGGATAGCAACTTACATCGCACAGTCGCGTCGAAAACGTCGGCCGAAAGTTACTTCCTTCGCAACTCGTTGCGCTTCCCGGACGGTATCATAAACAGCTTTTTGCCTTCACTTGATTTGTTTCTGCGTCCGAAAGCGCAGCAGAAGCCCATGGCAACCAACCGTGGCGTCAGTCTTGTGTGCAAGGTATCTCAGAGCACAACGCACGCGAAATGGAAAGTGCGTATCCATAAAACACGTGCGCTGAGAAACAGTGAGCCCGCGCTACGCGAGCAAAGATGGCAGTTGCGGGCGACTGTAAACAAGCGACCGCTCCGAGCGGTCCCACGTGACGGCAGTTGACCAATGCCGACGCGGCGTCAGGCTCGGAGAGGGCAGAGGAGGGAGAAAAGAGAGGAGGCGCGCTTTCATGCACGTATGTCGCTACTTTACGAAGTTTCAGGGACTTTAGCAACCAGCGCTTTCCTCCTTTCTGGCTCGTGCGCGATGGCGCGGAGTGTGCGGGCTTGTGCTTGGATGAGTGGCATTTTCGAACAATTTTTGCGTGTTTTAAGTCGACCTGCGGAATTTGTTCTCTTTTATTGCGATGTCAGCTAGCGAAAGGTCAACAGGAAACCACTGGGCCATCTTTGGTTGCTCTAACAACTATATAAAGGGAACTGCTGTCAGAATAAGTATGCGATGTGCATCACAAAACGCGGAGTGTTTGCGGTTGGGCGCACTCTTTAAGGTACATCGTTTGTGTTACGTTATAGGTTCTAAATATGCAAGTGCCGCAATATATCCGGAATTCCCAGTGTTCCACGCAGTCAAATGTCAATCGGATACAGATTTGCGAACAAACATAAGCAGTCAAGTAGGGCCCTGTCCGGTTAAGCGCTACTAATAGTCTAAGTACCACTCGAGTAGCCACCTGAGTTGTTTTTGCTTCGTTTTATTCTTATATTTTAATATGATGTGTTTGGTCTAACAATTAGCTTCGTAGCTCGGCTCAACACGTTGATCGCTGCAGTTGATGTATACCGGTATTAGCGCGGTCGAGAAGGCCCTCACTTCGCAGCGGGGTAACCGGCATCATACATTTAATTATTGCTCCGTACCAGCCTTGGAAAACCCGAACATTCAATGAACATTACATCAAAAGGACGTGGCGAGATCTTTGTCGTGTTGTTGCAACTTCCGTAAGACAGCGGGGTGTATCGTATACGATGAGCAATATGAAAGCCGAATAGTAAAAAAAAAAACAAAAACAAAAAAAAGAATTATGTCGCTCCGTGTGTAGAACAATTACCTCAGGAAGACAAATTTTTACGTGGTCAAGAACCGTGTCCGACAAGTCGCGCAATGATATACAACATAGTTAATTCTCTTCAAAGCGCGATACAATAACCACGTTGTTACGCTTGTCTAGTGTTTCTTGAACTGCCAATTTGGCTGCATAGCCTTGCGAACGAGCAAGAATTTCGCAAGAACAGTACATCTGCTATACGAAGTTATCAAAAAAAAAAACGCGAATCACCTCCGATGCCGATCAAAGGCTCGAGCCCGGGCGCGCTTCGTGCCTTACCGGCAGAAGAAACTCTCTAACCATCTTCATCTTATCGCCGCGTAAATCCAGTCGAATATCACGACTCTTAAAAGAAAAAGAAGCGCGCCGGCATGTAAACATCAGCATTGTTTTTATGTACCAACACCTCCCTGCAAACAGCTCTAACTTCGGCCACACCGGTGGGCAATAAACGAGCGAGTAATAAGCGGTCACTTAAAGGTTGACAAACCAGATAGGCAACTGTTGGTGAGCAACGAACAGATGCCGCGCCATGAAATCGAGACTGCGAGTCCACGTACCACCAAATGTACGAGCGGTAGTCGGTGCGACAGCATAAACATACCGTGAATGAAAAAAAAAAAACTAACTAGAAGATTAGTCCAAGAAAAAAATTCATCGTATACCCTAAGAGTGGCGGAACTTGCTTGCCCTGCTAGAACGAGTCGAAATATTTGCGTGGCTTTCCAACAGACAGTGCCGAAAATATATGACATCGACCACTTGCGACACGTTCGCGCCGACGTATATTAACATTATTGACTTTCAACGGATCAAACCTTCTCAGGACGTTTTACAGACTCATTTCCTACGTAGACCGCATCTCTTGATACGAAATTCAGCGCGCCAGAACGAAAAAAAAAAACCGACTGCAACTGCAACCGCACGTATACCTTCCATACAAACGCGGAGCTTCGCACATGCCAGTGGGTTGCCAGACCAGAGACGGCGCCGCCCGCTAGACAATATGGCGGCGCCCACGAAAAAAAGGTCTATAGACATACATCCAGACGCGCGTCTCTGTGCTCCTGGTTTTACGATGAAACCTTGAATGTCGTGGCCAATTTCTGCTGAGATAGCGCCAACAATGCCAAGGCGTAGTTAACACCTTTGCCTGCAATATTCAGCTTTTATTTCGTAATTAGCAAGCACTTAAAATAGCTGGGAAAGATCGTTCAATGTAGATAGCGACTTTTCGCGTTCGATTCGTGGAATTCCTGTCGGCGCTTGCGGACGCGAGCCATTGTCGGGATTCGAGTGGCTCAAAATAATAATAATTAAGGCAGATTCGCACTAGCGGTGCCAAGCGTGAAGGAAGAGCGCAGCTGGGTGGCCTTCCTTGTTTATCTTTGCTTTTAGATGCGAAGCATCTTATAGTGGAGTTCAAACCGGTGGTGGTGGTGGTGGTGTGCGGCGTGACCACCCTTACGGCGCATGCGCAAGCACTCTCCACACACCTCCTCTCTACTTTCCTCCCCCTCTCCACGTCTTCTCTCCCCTTTTCCCCTCTCCTCTCACCCTCTCCCCTCTCCCTCTCCACTCCTCTGAAACGCGGGCTCGACATGCCGAAATTATCTCCTGCGCAACGCCGCGATGAGCGCCAACGCATGCGCGTCCCCTCCCCCTCTCTCTCCTCTCCTACGCTGCCCCCCTCTCGCGCGCCTGTCGACCGCGTTCCCCGCTCGCCCTGTGAGAATTAACGGCCAGGCTAGAGGGAAGAAACGCCGCGCGTAGCGTTCCTCTTCGCGTTCCACGACGCGAGGTCGGTAGCATGTCCGAGGTCGGTAGCAGCGAACGCCAACGGAACGCGATCGTGCAAGTGCTCCGGCTTCGCATCGCCTCATTATCCCCTTTAGCGGGAGATGGTGTAATTTTTTAGGGGCGAAGCTCCTTAAGGCGGCACCCGTTCGTCCCTCGTCGTGGTCGTAGTAGTGAGTAACAAGTCTTACGCTTTGACCTCCAAGGTGGTGCCGGTGGGAGATTTCTCCTGTGCGTTGTTGAACAATAAAAAATTCGCAGCGTGCGCGTTAACTAAAAGCCGAATTCTTCTGTCTCTCATTCCCCATTAGCAGCCATTGGCATGTTCCAGTAGGAAACGTTAGTAGAAGTAGAAGTGTAAGTGTTAGCTAAAAGCCGACTTCTTCTGTCTCTCATTGCCATTAGCAGCCATTGTTTACCTCCAAGGTAGTGCCTGGTGAGATTTCTCCTGTGCGTGATTAAACAATAAAATTTTTGTTCAAAACGCCGTTGATTGATGAAATAAACCAACGAAAGACGCCAGATGTTTTGTAAAAGCAGAACGAAAGAACGCCAGATGTTTTTCTTAAAGTGTAGTAGTCGTAGATTGCATGTAGCCACCTCGCCCGATCGTCAACGGGCGAGGTGGACCGGCAACGGCGCGAGGACCCTGCCGTACGAGAGTTAAATCACACTAAAAGACATACTTTGCGGGCGATACACTCTAGTGAGCTTTCAACTTTTCGTCTTAATGTACATGATAAAGAAATTATTTCTACGAAAAACGCAAGGCACACCTTGAGCAATATGTTTGGTTTTGGGACGCTAAATGGAACCATGAGGCGATGCGAAGCCGGAGCACTTGCACGATCGCGTTCCGTTGGCTTTCGTTGGGCATGCTACCGACTTCGCGTCGTGGAACGCGCGTCCTGTCTTCCCTCTAGCCTTGCCTTTAATTCGCACAGGGCGAGCGGGGAATGCGGTCGCTCTTTCGCTCGGGAGCGGACTTCTTCCTTGCATTTCACCGATCACAAGTGATAATGAAGGGACCACGTAAACCAACAGTACAATAAAAGTTTGATGTTTAATATATACACGATGTTTCACACTCTTTATATTATGTACTGGGCGCATTTCACGGAAGAGTTTCACGGTTTACAGATGATTCCCTCCGTAGCTTCGCCCCACTCATCATCATTCACCCCGTGGATATGCTGTGATTTTTTTTTATTTCTCTTTCTCTCTGTTTCTTGTATCTTTTTTATCGGTTTGTTCCTAATTAATTAATTAATTGTTGGAGTTTAACGTCCCAAAGCCACCATATTATCATGAGGGACGCCGTAGTACAGGGCTCCGGAGATTTCGACCACCTGCGGTTCTTTAACGTGTGCCTAAAACTAAGCACGCGGGCCTCAAGCATTTTCGCCTCCATCGAAAATGCGCCCGCCGAGCGTCTGTTTCTTTCTATTTCTTTCTTTCTCTATCTATTCCTTTCTCTTTTTCGCTCTTTCTATATTTCATTTCTATCTTCCATTTCTCTCTGTCTCTCTATTTATCGCTTCCCCTTTCTTTCTATCTCTTTCTCTCTCTATCTTTGTTTCCCTCTATTTCTCTCTTTCTATCTCTGTCTTTTTTCTTTCTCTTTCTTTATGCCTCTTTCTTTCTTTATATCTTTCTCTTTCCCGTGTTTCACGTGCTCCACTTCGCCGAGCAGAGTTTTCATCTAAAGCTCGCCCCCGCTGTACTTGGTAGTGGGGCCTGCCCGATTCCTGTGGCGTATACCCACGTGAGGAGTACTGCACGACGGAGCACAAGTTAGCGATAGCTTGAACCGCTTCGCTATTGAAAATGCGGAAACACCTGCGCCAGTTCGTGAGTTGTGGCGGGCTACAAAGAGCAGTAGAAGTGGGAAGCGGATGAGTCGGTGGTGAGTAGTACGTACATATTGTTAAAAAACGCCGACGATTACTATATACTCCCTAACGCGAAATTTGAGTACAGCTGCACGGGTGTTTTTATTTGGCGATATATTGAGGCAATGAATTTTATAGATCGTCATTTATGTAAGTACAGTTTCAGACAAGTTTTTACTTTATGGCGCTAGCACCTAGTTACATTAAGTTCCTTGCGGAACACCCCAGATTGACCACCGACTGGGGTTGCCCATAAATTAACAAAAAAAAAAAACACCCAAAATAAAACAACATAAAAAAGCTATGAAGGCTTGTATATGATAGATATAGGAGTGTAACATTACTACTGAAAAGAGCCAATTAACCAATTAAAGTCAATTGAATGATCATAGGTGCGCATGGAAACTACAGAACGAATTCACATTCGTTTGCCGAATGTGAACGTAGGAAATGGACGTTTCGTGGCTACCTAGCACCTAAGCGTATAGGGCTACACTATTAATAGAGACTTAACAAAGAACAGAGAAAAAGAAAGAAAGAGAGGAGTAAAGAAAGAGAACTCCGAAGAGAAACAAAGAAGGCTGCCCAGCTCCGCACTTCTTTCAGGCTTGGCACCACTAGCTCGAAGCTGCCTTAATTTTTTCCCTTATCTTCTGTTTCAGCGTCGCTAACTGTAGTTTGCAGGCAAATATATTGATATTTTTTTTCATTCCCCATTTTTCTTTATATTGATTGTTTATTTTTATTATTTTTGTAACTTCTGTTTGGCGTCGGCGGCAGGCCATGACTACTTGGAATAAGGAAGCCACCCATATTTGGGAAAGGAGAACACGCGTCTGGTCCTAAAATGATGTTCTCCGTGGCGGGGAATGTTCCAGAGCAATCCAACGTACCGGCCTCTTCAAAAGACGAAGAGCCTGATCTTTCACTGCGTTCGCTCGCGGTCGGTTACGGCGAGGGACAACGAGGGACGACGCTCAACCCAGGAACGGGCGCCTAAGAGTTGCGCTCTAAAAAACAAGAAAAAATCTCTCAGGATCCCTTATGCAATCGCTTAAGACGACTCGAAGGCGAAAGCCATCTTCTTCTTATTTTTCTTGTATGTCGATGTATTGATCTTCCTCCCACGTCCGAAAGCTTTCGGAACCTAACGTGGTTTTACACTGCCTCCAGGATCGGATGCATTACAAGCTGTCTGCACGTCACATGGTTTTGCACAGCCTCCGTGATCGGTCCTCCTTTGACCGAGCGACAATGCCCTGCGATAAAGTCATCACGTATCGTCACGTTGTGAAGACACTATGACAACATGGTGACGTCATTGATGACGTCACGTTACATTAGGTCATGTGATTTTTGGTACGCCGACTGCACACACACATTCCCTTGGATGTCACGTAACTATTGACCAAGTTTTATTGCTTACTTTTTTTAGAGGCGAAGCACCTTAGGGTCTAGGGTTGTCCGTTGTGTGGCGTCCGTGCTCCCGGAACAGCACCGTGTAAAATCCTCTAAACAAGGTTTAACTATACACTAATATCAATCATAATTGTGACAGAACAATATAAAACACCTACAAGCACAAACCCTTTATACTAGTCGGCGACTTCAACGTACAGGCTGTTTCACACTTAGGGGAAATCTCGGAGCGCGTGGCATCGTGATGCGGCCAGCGCTGCAACCACGCGCCGTCAGCAGCTCGCGCTTGCGCAGATGTACAACTCTACACCCTTGAAGCGTCCGCGCACGCGCGAGCTGCTGCCGGCGCGCGATTGCAGCGCTAGTCGCATCGCGACGCTAGGCGCTCCGAGATTTCCCCTAAGTATGAAACAGCCTGTACACATTATGGACCTTAGGACCGAGCTTTGTCGTTGACTCTTGTCCTCGAATCCCGGGAAATCTCGAAGATGCCGAAGGTCCATTTTTGCGTCTGATGAGGCATCAAAAGAGCAGTGCCAACTACACACCACAGGGGAGCTCTCGTGTATTCTTTTGTCTCCGCAGTGTGTAATTTGCGCTGTATATTACAAAGAACTCTCCGTACAAAGGCCCCAGAGCGAGCAATTAGGAGGCACGCGTACTGATCCACACATAGCGACAGATAGATACATTGACACTATACTTTTGTCGATGAACGCCTTGCCTACTCAGGTCGTGACCGTGTAGCAGCTCTACTTATTCCCCCGCTATAAGTCGATTCAATAGATTTCTTAGTAGCCGGCCCACGTTGTGTGCACACGCCTGTCTTGTGCCTCTACTTCATCGAGCTGTCCCCGGGCGCGCTGTTTCCAATCGATCACGGAGAGCGAGGCGATTCAAATGGCGTTGTACGGCTGGAAGACATCGCTACAGTGTTACCAGCCTTATGTTACGAAAATTGTTTTAAGTGTTCGTTCTTTCTAAGGTCTGTGACTGAAGGGAATGAGTCAGGGGCGTAGACAAGGGGGGGGGGGGGGGTTGGGGGGTTCAACCCCCCCCGGAATTGTTCAATTTTGCTTGCGTATATATACACGCACACATACAAACGCACGCACGAACATACATAAAGAATGGATGAACCCCCCCCCCCCCCCCCGAAAAAAATTTCTGGCTACGCCCCTGGAATGAGTTGACTAAGAGCGAAGTTACTCAGCCTTCGCTGTCTTCATTTGCTGCTAACATCTGTTTTCATTTTTTTCATTTTTCATTTTATTTACCCTAAAGGCCCGTTGGGCATTACATAGGGGGGGGGGGGGTGAATAACTTGGTACAATGAACACAAAAATTGGATACACGAAAAAAGAATATAGCGGTGCTAATAACACTAGTATAATCACTCTTGCATGAAGAAACGTACGAAGGTGAGAATGTGCAAAAAAAAAATATTACAGATAATACTGGCAGAAAAAGTATATACGATTCACCCACAAACGTGGGAAAAGCGAAGAAGAAAAAAAATATATACAGAAAACACTTGTAGAAGGAAGTGTGTACAATTCACTAAAAAAATATATATGGGAAAAACGAGCAAAGAAGAGACAAGTATTTCCAGAAAACAATACAACGATTTGGACATATATATATATATATATATACTGAAGCGTGAGATGATTTCTTTGATGGACTTGAATACATCGTAATAAAGCGAGAATGTGTCAGAATCTCTGAGAATGTTGTGGATATGTTAGTTAATTAAGTCACGAGCACTATTTCGACCTCCTTCATTAATTTTTTTTTGGTTTTTGCCAAGTTTTATTTAAATATCTGTATAAGCACTGTATTTGTATTTGCAATAATATACGCAATAGCATACACAATGTATTTGTTCGTATAACCAATGTATTTGTTGTATTTGTATATATCTGTATTATTCAGAAGCCGTGTGTTTCATCTTGCTATGTTTTGTTGCCTACATTTGTAGCATGATACATTGTACTTCCACACCCTGCTAAAATCCCTTTGAGGATTGCAGTATCTGTAAATAAAAAAAATTAAGATAAAAGGCCTTTGGTTTTAAAAGAAATACTCGATAGCGCAGCTTTAACAGAGGACAAAGAAAAAACACTGCAGGACTCACAGGTGTCACTGTTCCTGTATGTCTGTTTTTTTTCTTTGTCCTGTGTTAAAACTGCGCTGTCCAGTATGTATTCGCCGTGAGATCGGGCTATAGGTGGCAGCACCATCGCCGCGTTTGTGTGGATAGGCGGTCGGCGGCGCGTATACAAATATACGCAGCGGCGCTTCGCCGTAGGCGGTTTGAGTCGATTGTTGGCGAGTAAAGCGCGTTAACTGCAGCCTATTGGTGATGTATGCGCCCTCCATTGGCCACATAAATCACGCAACCGTCCTAACGTACCTATTAATTGTGAGAGAAGTGCAATCTGCCAACAAATGGGATACTGGCATTCAGTCACATTCGCGTTTTGCACTGTGCTCGCTGTTTTTTCTTGCTTTATTTGCACGTGTTTAAATTGTGTTTTGTCTGTACCACAATATAAACTGTATTGCGCGACTGAACCAATGAAGTATTTACTTCTTGCTCTAGCGGCTACAAAGAAAGAGAGCCTGTATTTCTGCGCAATTAGATGAAGTAGAATTTTGTGCACTCTGCTTTTCTGTTTGCACGAATACGAGTACTGCTGTAGAAATGCATGGCTTCAGGTCTTTTTTACCGCTAATCATCCTCTGCAGACGCTAGTTCATGCTTTGCGGTATCACAAGAATTATTTACAAATCGCCGACACATCACGAGATGGTATCGCTAAAATTCTGCATTCACACCTCGACATTTCTTACTTTTTTTTTCGTTTAGGACGACGCCAAATGCACTATGTGACGTGCTTGAACGAGAAAGCGGTACCCACATTGAAATAATTTTGGCGAATGGATGGTATGATGGTTAGACCTAGCGCCATACCGGCACGGGCATGTACTCACTTATTAGAGTGCATACAAGTCTCGTAAGGCGAAATGCTTATGTATATCGTGTAGGCATACGTACACGCATTTCATACTGTGCTAGCACAACGGAATAAGCTGTAATGTGAGGACGCGCATAACGCACGCACACATGCGGACATGCACGGTGTGGCTAGCAGACGACGCAAGGAGCCATCCACACCGCGGGGTTTCGTCCGCTCGCCGCTAGGTGCCGACTCTGCTCGATCTCGTCGCCAATAAGTACGAACCAACCAGCCCAGCAACGAATTTTGTTAAGCGTTAGCGTACGTACGTTACGCCACTTTATCTTCGGTTGTCATTTTGCATTTGTTGTTGGAGGCCTGCATTTCGTCACGTCAGGCTTCGCTTTGCCCCTGACATGACACCCCCGACTTGAGTCACGTGACGTCAGACAGGGTTTGGCCTTAATTCCCCTTCCGAGTCCCTCTTCCGGTCTTAATTTACCGTCCGTCGATTTCCTACTTTCGGTATCAAGTTGACTTCCGGTCTTGGAGCTCGCGGTTGACGACTTAGGGTTACAGCCGAGTCACCCCCGGTCTCTGCCTAACTAACTCGCGGTCTGAAGATTGTTTCCGGTCAGAATGTCAGAATTTATTTCGCATCAATTACCTATATCCCTATCTCTCCTATATATAAATGACCTCCATGCTTCTTCCTCGTGCCGGCTTTCCCGCGATCACATATTTGCATTTCTATATATTGGAACATATTTGTAAATGACCCCCCCCCTCTCCACAAGCCATCGGCAAAGGCGCCATACATATACAGTGTGGCACACGTTTTACATAAACTTGAAACTTGAATGCTTATACCACTTAGATACTTGTAAAGCCAACTCACGCTTAAAGATTTATTATTAAATCAATACCTCAACTTTCTATTGGGTAATGATATACACTGCGTATGCATTATTTGTAATTCAATTATTTAGCCAACGTATGACAACACTAGAAAACCATTAACGTGTACGGTGCGTTGTTTGCGACCACTGCAGTGACCTGCTGTCCTTCTGCGCCGACTGTGCGATATTCGCGGCGAGATCGACCTATAGGTGGCAGCACCATCACCCCGCTAGTGTGGATACTGGTTTCGAGTGGTGTGTGTAGAAGTGTACGGGGCTGCTGTTTTCACATCGTGATTTTGTGTTCCGTACCCGCAGAAAACTCTTCGTTATCGATGGTGAGGTTTTGTTCAGCGCCACAATGCCGCGCATACTGCACAGAGCCAGGGATAAGCTTCCATTTTTATCCCACCGACGCGGAACGTCGCCGACTGTGGCTCGTTAGGCTTCGTAACGGCAAGACGCCTTCCAAGTACGCGATGCTGTGTAGCAAGCACTTCGACGACGGTGCATTCGCATTCGCAGACGAGAAAGAATGGTGAGTAGTCAGCGATAACTTCGCTAATGTGTGCATTTATATGCTTGTTGCTGCTGTGCACTACGAGCGTGAAGACGGTCGCAGTAAGCGAATGCTCGGGGAAGCTTCCCTGTGCTTTGATTTTCCTACACTTCCACAGGAAAATTAAGCGAGAATCAATCGAGAAAGAAGAAAGTTATTTCATGGAATTTATTCTTTGTCATTCATGTACCGTCTGCGCTGTGAATGCAAAGTTTGTTCGCATTTGGCTATGAGTCTGTTTAAACGAGAGTCCCCGAGCCCTTTTGTAGTTCGCGCATGTTCCATTCTGTTTACACGGCCGGGAGAACAGTTCTCAGTGTTCCGCAGGGCAAGTACGTGCACCGAAACGCGGCAAGTGTGTATGCATGATCTGGTGCATAGTAAAGTGTATCGTTTTGTGAGCCCTCACGCGCCACGTAAGCGATGAAAATGCGCGAGCGAATTTATCACCACTGCTGATCTTGATGAATATATTTTTCTCGCTCGCTCTCTCTTTTTTAAGAGTTTTCGCGGAAGAGATTGAGGCTTGACGCACTTCCGACACCGAACTTGCCAAAGCGCAAATTTGACAGGCATAAGCTACCTCGCAAGTACACGAGTGTCTTTGTATACATTTCGCCACAAGTTATAATTGCGCAAGGCAACTCAGTTTTGCGATTTCCGTGTCATTCCATTTTCTGTTCTGTTTAGGGGACAATTTAAGTACCGAAGTGTCAGACGTGACTTGACAGAAATACTTCTCTGCAGTGGGACCAGGACCGTACACAACTAAAGCTCGTCGCGTAACCTATAAACGACAGTCCCGAAGTTATACACCTAACCACAACGTGCAAGTGCATGAGAGCCTTTTTTTTAACCACCGAGCCTCTAAAAGGCTATATTCACATGAGATTTAACACTTCTCATCTTCAGGACAACGCCAAGTGCACTTTTTGCAATGCTCTTGAACCACAGAGTGGCACCTACACTGATATGACTCTCGTGAACGGATGGTACGACGACCACACACAGCACTCTCGACAAGTACACTCACTGATCTTATTACAGTACATATACAGCCGATCAAGGCCAAATGCTTCTTTACATCGTGTTAGGCATACGTACGAGCGGTTAAAGTTGCACCAACGCAACGGAACAAACCGCCTTTTGAGGCCCTGCATGACGTACGCGCACATGCAAACACTACGCGGCTAGCAGACGACGCATGGAGCAATCCACACTAGGCGCGCTTCAGCCAGTAGCCGCCAGGCGGCGACTCCGCTCGATCTCGCGGCCAATAGTTTTACTTGTTGCGGCGACTGTATAGTGACCTACTTTCTGACGGTTCTAACTGTCTTTTGTCACGCAGTTACACAGAAACACCCACGCACGCCTTTTCCTGGATATCTATAAGCAAAGTACACTTATTTGTTAAAACGCTAGAACGATAGAAACAAAACAGATGAGCGTAAAAGACAACCCTGTCTATTGAAGGACAGAAGGGTTATTGCTGCTGTTATTATGAGAGGCTGACGCCACTCAACGTAGAAACGCGGAGAACACATAGCGAAGCATGACTGAAATAAAAAAAGAACAGGATTGTTAATACTGAGAGGACTAATTACTCCATGTCATCCGCACGATAAGGCGCATTCAACTATCGGTTATCTTTCGCATTTTGGCGCTGTTCGAACTGCTGTGCGTGTACATGCGATTTTTGTAATATACTTGCACGAACCATTATTTATGTTGTTTTTTCCCTAGAAGCGATGATTGATTAAAGCATTCAGCCGGCTGTTGTCGACACGAATGGGTTGGGGCTTCCATTAGCGGGCCTCGTCCATGCTTTTCCCGCACTAACATGGAAGCTTCATTTATTATAATTTATTTATTTAGCGTCTACCGCCGGCGGAGTAGCTACAGAAATGTCGGGTCGGTCTTCCGCAGCAATAAATCACGCGCTTTCTCCAGTGATTTCGTAGCACCATAGTGATAATTGTATTTGTACCATCGTTAACCATATTCCCGCGTTAATGCGTTTTCCCGGTTATAACGCTCGATGGCACTGTAACGGTGTAATAGTAATTATTGCTGGGGTTTCACGTCCCAAAACCCCGATATGATTACGAGGGACGCCGTAGTGGAGGGCTGCGCAAATTTCTACCATCTGGTGTTCTGTAACGCGAACCTAAATCTATGCTCTGTTAATGTATGGATGCTTGTATTATTGGATTTCTACGTAAGTAAAAACAAAACAAAAAACAAAAAAAGAACATACTTCTAGCTAATGCATTTGATTCGAGGCTAGGTTCGCAGGCTAAGTGAGAATTCGCTGACCTCTTGTGTCGGACACTTTTACCCCCATAGTACGCATAGTTAAGTACTAGAAATGTGAAGAGATTACCGACCACCTCTTGTGCCATTGTTCCCGATATGACAAACAACGCCTGGCTCTCCAGTGTGCTTTGAGCGGACATTATGATTGGACTTTTACGGAGGAAACGGTCTTGGGAGCCTGGCACCACAGCTTATCAGTCGGGGATGCCATGCGAGCCCTTCTGCAACACCCGCAGACAACCGACTTTAGAGAGAGAGGGAGAGAAACGCTTTAATAAAAAGCTGGAGATGTTAGCCTGGCTGTTCGCCTGACATGCTACTACAGGGGCTGGTTGATGATTACGATATACGCACTGATAAGCACATAAGAGCAAATACAGCCACACACACAGATTACACTGTTTACAGTGTTTCGCTGAGGCTTGCGGCGCTGCAAGAATGTCAACAGCGTTTTGGTGGCGCGTAACGCACGGGTGATGCTTTGCCATGGGTCGAGAATGTGCCGCAGTTGTACGGTCGAGTACCGTTGAAGGCGTGATGACCGACTTTAATAACCGACTGAGAGACCGACTGTAGTGTTCGACTGTAACTCTGCGCGGCATCATGCTTGTGAACAGAGGTATAGGCAAAACAATTGGAGCTCACTCAGACTCACTTAAGAAATGTATTTTGCTCTGAAGGCTCACTCGGACTCAGACTCACCAAAATTTTTTTTCAACCGGGCTCACTCGGACTCAGACTCACTAAATTTTTTCTCAACCGGACTCACTCGGACTCAAACTCACCAACATGTCACTCAGGTGGACGTACTCTGACTCAAACTCACTGCTGGACCTGAGTCTGAGTGAACCGGCTTATCAGTTCGTTAGCGTAAAATTAGCTTTTTCGATCATGGTGTCAATACTCTTTAACGCCGATATCTCACATAATCGGTGCTCTACGATACGCTTTTTGATATTCTGCCTTCAAATATGATTTATCAGTGGTTTCAATCCGGTAAGGGCATGTTTACGTAATACGCGACTCACACGAGATATTTTTATCAAGAACTTCCCGTGACAGAGTTCACGGGGGGAGGTCATGGCACCCGTCGCCCCCCTAACTCACTCCTCTGATCAATAAATATTGAGGAGGCGCGTGAACGCTAGTGGGTTGATATATGTGTGAATAGACTTGAGTATAAATGTAAGCCGATATGAGGCTGATAGTAACGCTAAAGATGAGTCGGTAGGACCATAGGTCGGCAATAAAAAGTGGAACTCACTCAGACTCACTCAAGAAACACATTTTGCACTTAGGGCTCACTCGGACTCCGATTCACCAAAATTTTCCTCAACGGGCCTCACTCAGACTCAGACTCACTAAAATTTTCCTCAACCGGACTCACGCGGACTCAAACTCACTAAGATATTACTCACCCGGACTCACTTAAACTCAGACTCACGGCCCGATCTGAGTCTGAGTGAGTCTGAATGAGTCGACTCATGAGTGAGTTTGCCGATCTAGCTTGTGAATCATCTCGACCCATGTTTCCTTTCTCTCATTGATTTCCTACATTCCCCTCCCCACGTGTAGGGTAGCAAACTGGACGATCTCTAGTTAACCTCCCTGTTTTTGCTCTATTTTATCTTGTCTTTCTATGCTGGACTCAACTATTCACTTGGAAGAACCTGGTAGCAAAAAGAAAAAAAAAAAACCCCGCGAGACCGGAAGAAGAACAACAACTCTATGCATGTATGCACGTGGGTGGAGCCCCATGGCCCCGCTGGCTTCTGTGGCTCGCTGAGTCTGGTCGAGGGATGAGAGCTGGCTTCCCAAGTCCAGTTCGGGGAGCCGCGCCTCCCACGACCAGTTTGCCAGCGGGTCCTTGACTAGCGCCGAGACGGCGCCCGGAGGGCACCTCTGGCATTCGTACGCGATGTGTGGGAGCGTTGGTGCGTCTTCACACCAAGGGCATTTGTTTTCACGTCTGTCGGAAGTCCTCGATAGGGCCACGGTAAACACCATCGCCCCAGTGTCGCTTGTCCAGCAGAGCGAATGCATTGGCCGGGAATATACTATATTACCTCCTGGCGGCGATCGTAACCGGCGACGCGTCGTAAGGGACGACGGCGGTTACTGTTTGTTCCTGCGCAGAACTAAGAGATACGCCCGTAGCCATTCGCGACGCACTCTGCGCGTCGTCGCAGTCCACCACCCCGAGTTTGACCAGCATGCAATAAACCTGTTCGTTGTTTTCGTTGTCGCCTCAATAACTGGCGCGCAGACCCACGAGGCGAATGGGCCACACTGTAGTTAATAGGGACGGCACATAAAAAAAAAACGACTAAACGGAACAAGACTCAGCGAAGAAACATGAAACCTGTTTGGCCACAGCCATGGGCGACGTCGTCGTCGACGCGGAAAAGGCGGACGTTGATGGAAGTGCGGTTGCTCGGCATTGATGAAAAGGCCGGCCACTCCATACGTACATACCATGTCGTTCGCGTTTTTCTTCGGGGACGCGTGTAGTAGGGAAATATATAGGAATGAAAGAGAAAGAAAAGAAAGCGAGGAAGGAATAAACATTCCTTGCTTCCTCGGCCGTTGCGAAGAAATCACAATAAAAGTTGATGTAGTCGGTACATGCACGAACAACGAAAGCCAAAATGAGAAATGGAAAAGTGAGAGCAGAGAAAAACGAAAGAAAAATATTGCGGGCCGATTTCCCTAAGGGAGCTGTAACAGTGTGCGTAGAATTTTCATGGAGTGATGCAGAGCAGGGGTGTCAAACATACGGCCCGCGGCCCGCGCCAGCCCGTAGACTACTGTCTTCGTCCTACATATATATGTATATATATTTTTTCTTTCTTTTCTAACAAGTATGTTCGTGGGCTACACAGACGTGACTGATCTCACTCACCTTTTTTTTTTTTTTTGCTGAGGCAGCCCATGCTGTCAACATGTGTTATAACCGTGGGACAAAAACTCTATATTTCAGAACCGGCGTCGAGATTTCAGTCATTCTGCAGATCAGCATGGATACGGAGGTTGTTTTTCGAAACCAGACGTCAGATCCCCTTGAGAGATCACACACACGCACGCACACGCACGCACGCACACGCACGCACGCACGCACGCACGCAAGCACACACACACACACACACACACACACACACACACACACACACACACACACACACACACACACACACACACACACACACACACACACACACACACACACACACACACACACACACACACACACACACTTATTGCGGCAAAACATTTTTGCTTGAAAAAATTGACGATCGCGGCGCCCCCTCGAAGTTCGCTTGTATTTGTTAAACTTTGCCAAATAGAAAAACGTGTCTAAAATCTACTTTTGTGTGTTGAGCTTTGAAACTGCGCTTGCGCTACCACAGCGGTTCTGGTTAGTTGTACTATTTATTCATTCCGAAATATTTGCGTTTCACTACTACAAAAATCTTCAAAGTTCGTGATTTTTCTTTGAGCTATCTCAAACTCTCCCTAACCATTTTTTAGTAATAGTACGATCTTAAGGAGAGTGTACTTCGATTTAAGGAAAGTGTACTTTAGTACAAAGATGTTTAGGGGTGAAAAAAACTTCAAATCTTCCCGAAAAGAAAAATTGTGAAATTAGAGAATATGCGACTTGTCGCATGTTTTACCGTATTTTTTAGACTGATGCGTTCCAAGTAGAAATCCTTGTAATGCGGCATTTGATGTTTGATAGAAGACTTCATCGCTAAGTAATGACGAAAGTCTAATCAAAGCTTTTGTTTTAAGGAAGAGAACATATATTTTTTAATTTGGCCCTCCGAACGCGCCCTGCGTTTCTGTTTGTTGCCACTTCACCGCAAAGCACGTGCTCTCCCCTGCAGCCGATACTCGTCACAGGCGGCGGCAAAATGCGAGATGTCAGTGGCTCGCGAGTGCTCGAAAGTGTTGTCTCGTTGATGTCAGGGCTACGAGTAATGAATTCGCGTTACAATGTGAGCTTGCTTGGCGGTCCCAATGGGAAGTATGGACGCCCGAGAGCAGCCTGTGGTATCGTTGGCACATTGTGCTGAAGGGCCGTCTAGAGAACGCGTATATCGAGCAAAAAGAGTGTATACAATGTGCATTATTTCTTTCAGTACGTGTATGCTAGTTGCGCAAATGGCCCTGCAGCGAAATAGCGCGAAGAATGAAATACAGCGGGCGCACACGCAGATTCTGAAAAGAAACCGGCGGTCAAGTACCGTTGCTACAAATCGTTCGCCGCTCGGGCGGTCAGTAGGTATATGGTCTGCCATTCTAGACCTGTCGGTCCCCACGTGGGAACAGCCGGGTGGGCGCTGGGGGACGCTCTTCGCCACGTCTGCAACGGACCACAATAAATTTGTTCTCTCTCTCTCTCTCTCTCACGTGGCCTTGCAGTGTGGCAAGAGTCAGGCTCGCTGGGGAGGGGAGGGCTGCGCCTCCCCTTCGTCACTCGACGGCTTTGTCGTCCACCTCAGTAATTCCGACTCACTCCGCTTTTTTTTTCTATGACGTCCGTGGCTTTTCATTCCACCAAAATGAAAACTATATATATTTATCGAGTGTCCATAAACTCACCGATCAGCATGCACGTGCGGACTCGGGAATACGCATATCCGTATGTCCGACCACATCAGGTGATTTCGCCCACACCTATTCCTCAACCGCGCATGCACTCGCGGTCAGCAGAAGCGATTCCATCGGATGCTGTTGAAATCGGTCACGCGACCACGGACACCGCAAGCAGCCTACCGAAGAGAGCATCGCAAAAGTTTGTCATAAATTTCCACGGCAAAAATACTGGCGCTGTAATCCAGCCCGAAACGATACGGGCATCAGAAGTTCATAACTGACTGAGACATATTAGCGCTAGGAATAAAACGACGAACACAAAGAAGTTGCGTCGCGTGTGCGGAGAAAATCAAAGGGCGCGATGATCGCACCCGCTCGTCACCCGATCGAGACAAATGAAAGGTCTAACGAAACGCACGTTGCATGTTGTGACAAAATAAATGCGAAATGAACGAATTCGTTTCGGTGGGCAAAGAAGATGACACATTGAAAACGAGTGCCATCAGGAAACACAGCTCAAGGGCGGCCGCTTGAAGAGCCGGACGGCAGCGACGTCATGCTGGAGGTCACCCTGACGGAGTACTGCTCGGGCAGCCGGTCGTCGTTGAGCGACCGCTGCCTTCGAGGCGTCCTCCACTTGTGGGGTCCCTTGGGCAGAGGCACCAGCGAGTCCTGCATGGAGCGCCGTCGGTGATCCGCAGTATTCAGGCTCATCCGGCGCGTCGGGTAGACGGGCACCGGAACGGTGGGCAGCACCACGACGCTGGGCGCGCACTCCACGGGTCCCGACGCGGACACGACGCCGGGGAAAGGCAGGTACTCGGTAGCCACGGCCGCCAGTGCCATGACGATGGCCATCACGTACACGACGATGTCGCGACGATGCTGAGGCGCCCACCGGAACAGCACCTGACGGTTCATCATATGCAGCCTTTATTGAGGAAGTCATTGTATACCCTAGGTCAGATGGAGGTGCTGGTTACAGTGGGGTCTTTTATAAATCAAGCGCGGCCTTCTTTGCAAACATGAGTTGCTTTGTGCAGTCGCAATTCACCGTACTGAATCACAAAGAACAAGGATAAGAGCCTGCGTTGAGTGTATGTTTCTCTGTCCATATTTTTCAAACAGCCCTCCAATACGACCTAAGGATACCAAAGCGATGAACGTTTTAGTGTGCATAATCTACACCAAAGACAAGGAGAATGAAACGAACAAGCGCTATACTTGTACTCTCCTTGCATCTCCTTGTCATTGGGGTAGATTCTTCGATGTGAAGTTCATGGCTATGGATTAACATCTAGCCCGAACCTTTGCTAAGACTACCGACCTCGCCCAGCGATCCGGTGAGCCGGCCGAGCGCGAAGCTCGAACACAGGCCGGTGCAGCGGGCGCTCACCGGGTACTGGCGGACGGCGACCACGAAGGCGAGCACGACGACCAGGTTGCCGAGCATGCGCAGTGCGACGATGAGAACGACGCTCGTGTCGTGCAGCTGGTATCCGTACGCAGCAGCCAGCGCGAGGGCCAGTAGGCTGAACGCGAGCCCCACCGTCACGTGCGAGCGCCTGACGCCATAGCGGACGCAGCAGGCGTACGCCGCGCCGTACATGGGCAGCATGCACACGACGCCCGCGGCGGCGAACGCGCTCTTCACCGGCACGATGTCGTTCAGGTTCACCTGCAGCAAAAGAAACAGTCCTCTTTGCGAAGGCGTACGCAAGAGCGGAGGCAGGGAAGGCTCCCCCTAATCATCTCTAGGGAGGCGCCAAGTCTGCCCCAACTTTTACTCAGACGTAGCTATCCCGTTATTAAGAAAGGGGAAATAGACAGCCACCCGTTTGTAGCACGAAGCCACAAGGAAATCCATACGGATTTCTCAGAAATAAAGCCTCTTAGTCGCCGACCAGGACCAGGACGAATCTTAGACACCGGACCAGGACGAATTTTTCGGCAACTAAGAGGCTTTATTTCTGAGAAATCCGTATGGATTTCCTTGTGGCTTCGTGCTACAAACGGGTGGTTGTCTATTTCCCCTTTCTTAACCCTTACGCCACCTTGCGGGATTCCGCAGAACTGATTTGCAATATGCTATCCCGTTATTCTTTAATGTTCAAGGTCACGGCCGTGTAGGTTTTCGACAATAATTCTCGCCGAGGACCACCGATGCTGCATTCCAATTGAGCTATTTACTACCCATTTTCACCCATGGAAATCTGGGGACCAAAGGCAGGCCGCTGTGGGAAGCATGTCATCGCTTCGTTTTCATTTTTTGCCTCCACTGCGAAACCCTTTTTTTCGAAAACGACCAACGATCGGTCGGTCGCGCATCCTATCTTGCCTGGGATTAGCAGACGGCGCATACATTTGTAAGTGCCGTGTTCCGATCCCTTAGTTTGCGTTGAAGGGACAGACAGCACGGAAGTCCTTTCGCTCGCCGCAGCGACCGCGTTTTATAACGCCGGAGTTTTGTTTGTGTTACGCCAGCTCTTACGCTAAAGGGGTTAGCTGCTAGCCTTACTTCGTATAACGTTCCGACATGTTGCCACCGCATTCACTGCTTCGTCCATGCGGTGAAACTGACTTCCTTTAACGATATTAGACAGTTTTAGTTGAGCGTCCGCAAAAGCTCTGCGGACGCAGCCTGCCATTGGGAATGGCTAGCAGGCTGCGTCCGTAGAGCCGCTGGGGACGCCCAACTAAAGCTGTCTATTAATGCTTAGCCCGTGCGGAACTTTAGCCTCCTCCAACGGGGTCATTCAACCTCGTCTCTCATTAAAGCAGGAATTTCAAAATCACCTTAGCTAGCGGGCCGCAGTCACGAAATTTAGTCCCGCCTGGGCCGGGCCGGGACGTTGCCATTAAAGGTATCTTGCATATCTAATACACGGTCATTTGTGAAGATATTTGACATCAGGATTAAAGAAGAATACTTATACCAATCTCCGGAATGACTATAACCTGGACGCCGATTCTGAAATGTAGTCTTTGTTCCACGGTTTTGTTTCAACACAAGGTGACCACATAGGGTTCCTCACTAAAGAAATGCTTGAGACCAGTAGCGTCGGCGTAGTGTACCCGAACAAAGCGTTATTAATTGCTATAGACAGAAAATAATGCGAGTGCCTTTTAGCAAAGTCACAGAACTTCATTCACAAAGTCATAAAAAAATATGACACGAAGACAGACATGTAGCATATGATCGTATACAGATGTCTCCCCTGCAATAACGCCTTTGAGGCAACGCAGGTATCCTGTAAATAAATAAATAAATGTGCGGGCCGCGCTGCTTGCGAAAGGACCGCGGGCTGCGTGCTCGAGACCCCTGCATTCACTAATAATAACTGTTGGGGCTTTACGTCTCAAAAACCACGATAATATTATGAGGGACGCCGTAGTGGAGGGCTCCGGAAGTTTCGACCATCTGTGGTTCTTTAACGTGCACCTAAATCTGTAAGTACATTTCTGCCCCTATCGAAAATGCGGCCGCCGCGGTCGGGATTCAATCCCGCGACCTTTGTGCCAGCAGTCGAGCACCTTAACCACTAGACCACCGTGGCGGGTCCCTGCATTCGCTATCCTCCATCAGATAGAACAAGGATCAGCGCATGTGTTGCATCTTTGTCTTTGTCCATGTTTTCTTAAGTTTTGCGCTGCTCTTCTCAAGATCATGAGCAACCAACTGGCCAGGCCCGTAGCCAGGGGGGGGACAGGGGCCTAGGGGCCCGCTCACCTCCCCCCCCCCCGAAATTTTGGTGAAGTAGGTGTTTTTACCAAAAATAAATAATGAAAATAGGTGCTTTTCTCAAATAGCCATGGTTTTCAGTAAGTCCCCGCCCCCCCGAAAAAAATTCCTGGCTACGGGCCTGCAACTGGCCCTACCGGTGTTCGAGACCCTTGCATTAAGGCGTCGCACCTGATTGAAGGCGAAGCTGGTGGCGGCCCAGATGTACGAGATCAGCGCGTGGCTGCTCCTCACTTCCGGTGCGAAGATGGCGAGCGGGCTGTGGTCGAACAGCGGCAGCGGCATCTCGCTGTCGCGCCGACGAGACTCGCGCGCGAACCACGCGCGGCACTCGTCGAGCGGGACGCCGTTGATGCGGGCGGCTTGCAGGGCCACGGCCTCGGCCTCGCGCGCGTTCCAGTTGCGCATGAGCCACGCGGGCGACTCGCTGCCAACGCTGCAGTAGACCAGCGCCAGCGCCGACGTGGGCGCCATTAGAGCCAGGTGCAGGGCCTCCCAGCCCAGCCGCAGCCGCGACAGAACCAGCATCGTCGCCGGCAGGGCCATGGACGCGCCGGCCATGGCCACGAAGCAGTAGCGGTCGCGACGCGCCGGAGTCGACACCTGCGCCGACAAAGAGAATGAAGCTCTGTCAGATAACTCGCTAATGCGTTGAGTTGAGCTAGTTTGCACTGACTTAATGCATCCATTCTTCAAGCGAATTCGTACTATAGACTACGCAGAACCACACCACCTCTAGCGGATGTCCTGTGTCATTCTGTGTAGTCTGTAGTGGGTGTTCAGTAGAATAATGGATGCATTCTGGCCGATCCCAAGCATAGTAGGAATTGTTTTAGGGGCGAAGCACCTTAGGGTCTCGGCTTGTCGGCGGTGCGTCGTCGCCTGCTGTCGCCACGTGCATCGTCGTGACCGATTTGCTTGCGCGTATCGTCATGTCCTGTTCATTTGCTTGAGCGCAAGAGAGGGCGCCACCACCTCAGCGCTCGCCGTGTGGCGAGAGAGCGAACGGCGTGCGTTGAATATGGAAACGCTCTTTCTGCGATGAACGCTGAACTACCAGCTCCCGAGGAACGAGAACGCACCCTCGCCCGCGAGAGACAACGCCGACGCAGGCAGCGTCTGCTAGCGAATTTCTCGAAAAAACCGACTGCTCGCGCTGCAAAACCGTTCACCGGCCACCCCGTGTATATAGGCACTGGGTCTTGACCTGCCATGTAGTGCCGGTGGGAGATGATCATGTGCGTAGTTGAACAATAAAGATTCGAAGCGTGCACGTTAACTAAAAGCGGACTGCGGGTCTGTGTGTCTAGTCTTTCTTCTGTCTCTCATTGCTCATTGGCAGTGATTTTGCTGTGGGAAACACCGGCGCACACTGCATGCTTCGCCCCTCCCCAATTTTTTCTTTAGTACGTAAGACAGCGTTTGTCTGTTGCATTAAAATTGCAAACTGTAAAAACGGTATATTTTTCTCTCGTTTAACACCCGCAAGGTATCTTATACAATTTTCAATGTACTATTGCCGTTCCTGGGTCGATATGGACTGCGAATCACGAGTGGCGCATACTAACATATTACGCGCTCTGGAATGCGGGCAAGCGTCACACGTGACTGGAATAAAGGGTTTCATCATGTACAAGACAGGCATGTCACGTTATTCATGTAACGACCTGTTAATCATGTTCGACACTCATGTCCTACTATGGTAATTTTGGTATGTGTCATGTTAAAGGGGTCGTCAACCATCCCTCGTGTGCTTGAAGAGAAGACACCCTGCGGATAGCAGACACTGCTATGAACATGTCAACCAAATCTTCCAGTCATGCGGGGCAATGAGAGTAGGAGCGCGATGTTGCCCTTTTCTCAGGCGCCCTCTTACCCTCTTTTCTTACCTCCTGTAGTCACTCTCCTCGGAGCTTCCGGCGCCATCTGTATGACGTCGAACAGCAGATAGCATTCTACTGGCCGGCGTTTGTTTCAGATGCCCTTCTTGCTATGGGGTAAGGCCATATGCCGGCACCGCGCTCCATAGTCTCGCGCGCAGAAATCACAAAGGGAGAGAGCGATCGCGTTTCCTCACACGCGCTCAAGGTCACGATGCGCGCTGACCAGGGGCGTAGCCAAGGGGGGGGTTGGGGGGGTTCAAACCCCCCCCGAAAATTTTCAGTTTTGCTTGCGTATATAGGCACGCACACATACAAACGCACACACGAACATACATAAAGTATGGTTGAACCCCCCCCGAAAAAAATTTCTGGCTACGCCCCTGGCGCTGACGTAACTTCTTTCCCAGTGTAGCTTCCAGCGCGCCGTAGGGACGAGAGCCTGAACCATTAACTCCGCTCGTTCTTGACAGATTTCGACACCTCTTTATGCATTATCATGCGTGTGTTTGTATGTGTGCGCGTATACACATACCGAACCACCCTCCTGGCCACGCCAATGCGCCCCAAGGCCTCGCTCACCTCGTAGAGTACCACGTACAGGACGAGCCAGAAGGCGTTGCTGGTGGTGGACACGACGATGCGCAGCCCCACGAACAGCAGGTACGAGTTGGCCAGGCTGGTGGCGAAGCCGGCCGCCATGAGCGCGGCCAGCGAGACGTGCATGACGACGCGGCGGCCGATGCGGTCCGCAGCGGCACCGGCCAGTGGCAGGGACACGGCGCATGCGGCCATGTACACCAGCACGGCCAGCTCGATGAGCCAGCGCCGGTCGCACACCAGGCGCCACTCGCTGACGATGTTGTTGCCGTAGCGCTCGGTGTCGAAGTCCCACGCCTCGCAGGGCACCACGCGGGCACGCGAGCCGCCGTCCGGGGGTTCGAACCGCGTGCACCGGCTGTGGCTTCCGTCGGCTTCGAGCGGGGTGCTCACTCGGCGCCACTCAGCGACGCTCATGTTGGCGAACGCGGCCGGCGGTCGGCACCAGTGGTCCATGACGCGCGTGGTCAGACGGAAGCTCACCAGGTGCAGCAGGAAGGCCGTGCCGGCAAGCGTCGAGGCTATCGTCACCATCACCTGCACGGCGTCAACGAAGGTTCGTTTCGTGAAGAGGCACGGGCACTTTACGACGATCCCGCCGCGGTGCGTGGCGCTATACTGAACTCGAGCCTGTAGGTTTCGACATTGCTAAGGCTAAAAGGAACTTCGGCTGGTTAGAGTTACCCAGCAGGCCGCTATTATATATACGGCGTGAGTCGTAATTGAGTCGTAATACTGGCACGTCAACCGCCCATCTGAATCGTGATTGAGGAGTTGGCACGCAAACAGGGCTTGAAATCGCCAGGTGTGGGGAGGGAGGTGGGCTGGGATTTTCCAAAAAGGAAATGGGGGAGGAGGTCGTGTTTGTCTAGCGATTCTCAATGCATGCATACGTGCCTGCCCCTCCTCATACACAGAGACCACGTGGTTTGGAGCACAAGCGGAGGGGGGGGGGGGGCATGGGGAAGGAGCTTGAGAAGAGAGGCTAAGCGCGGCATGCACGCAGATATTAGCTACCGACTAGCAGAGTAATGTTTAGACTACGTGAAAAAAATCACAGCATATCCACGGGGTGAATGATGATGAGTGGGGCGAAGCTACGGAGGGAATCATCTGTAAACCGTGAAACTCTTCCGTGAAATGCGCCCAGTACATAATATAAAGAGTATGAAACATCGTGTATATATTAAACATCAAACTTTTATTGTACTGTTGGTTTACGTGGTCCCTTCATTATCACTTGTGATCGGTGAAATGCAAGGAAGAAGTCCGCTCCCGAGCGAAAGAGCGACCGCATTCCCCGCTCGCCCTGTGCGAATTAAAGGCAAGGCTAGAGGGAAGACAAGACGCGCGTTCCACGACGCGAGGTCGGTAGCATGCCCAACGAAAGCCAACGGAACGCGATCGTGCAAGTGCTCCGGCTTCGCATCGCCTCATGGTTCCATTTAGCGTCCCAAAACCAAACATATTGCTCAAGGTGTGCCTTGCGTTTTTCGTAGAAATGATTTCTTTATCATGTACATTAAGACGAAAAGTTGAAAGCTCACTAGAGTGTATCTCCCGCAAAGTATGTCTTTTAGTGTGATTTAACTCTCGTACGGCAGGGTCCTCGCGCCGTTGCCGGTCCACCTCGCCCATTGACGATCGGGCGAGGTGGCTAAATACAACTACTACTACTACACTTTAAGAAAAACATCTGGCGTTCTTTCGTTCTGCTTTTACAAAACATCTGGCGTCTTTCGTTGGTTTATTTCATCAATCAACGGCGTTTTGAACAAAATTTTTATTGTTTAATCACGCACAGGAGAAATCTCACCAGGCACTACCTTGGAGGTAAACAATGGCTGCTAATGGCAATGAGAGACAGAAGAAGTCGGCTTTTAGCTAACACTTACACTTCTACTTCTACTAACGTTTCCTACTGGAACATGCCAATGGCTGCTAATGGGGAATGAGAGACAGAAGAATTCGGCTTTTAGTTAACGCGCACGCTGCGAATTTTTTATTGTTCAACAACGCACAGGAGAAATCTCCCACCGGCACCACCTTGGAGGTCAAAGCGTAAGACTTGTTACTCACTACTACGACCATGAAGACTACGAGGGACGAACGGGTGCCGCCTTAAGGAGCTTCGCCCCTAAAACGTACATGTACAACATGACTTCGTCACAACCGCGCATTCGTAGCCTTTGAGAGGGATTAACACTGTAGTTATGGCTATAGTCGCCGCTCGTGTGCGTTGTCCGTTTCCGCGCAGTTGAAAAACGCTGTTTCTGCGCCATTGCTGTATATTGAGAGTTCGAGCGCTGTGCTTCAGAGCAATGCAAGAGCGAAGCTCAAGGTAACGACCACTGTCTACATCTTGTGTGGCTCGCACGTTCGTGTAGGCTCCTGCACTGGCAACCACTGTCTGCGGCCGGCCAAGCACGCACGACATACCCATCGGCGTATAACACTACAAAGGGCGCTGTCCCGCTCCTTGTGAAACCGAAAAGTGACCCCTTTTTTATAGACGCACAGTAAGACATGTACTTCACGTGTCGCTATGTGCATATCAGAGATGACAAAATTGCTCCTAAAAAGTAATTAAGTTACGCTGCTGATTAGCTCCATAGAATATTATAAAATGTAATTTCCATACATTTCAAGGTACAGCTTGCAGAAAGAAATGACATTACATTAGTATTAATTTTAAAAAGTAATCAAATTACTTTGAGATTAACAAAAGTCAATCAGTCACGCTTGCTAGAATGATGCTTACTTGACATTGCTTGACTAAATAATAGTTGGATGGCGGAGGGAGCTGGGACTAGAGGAACTGTCATCGTTCTTTCTAAAGAAAAGCCCTCTCTTTCTCTCGGAAGGACATTTATGTGTTCGAATCTCTTGTTAAGCTGTCCCACAGTCCGCGAAGGGTGGAGCCGTCGTTGACCCCTTTAGTCTGGAGTTTCGAGGGCCGTGGTCTTCCAGTAATTTTATCCAAAGCTTCGAGTTAGGATTCTACGCGGTTTTTCTATGGGCCTACCTCGTCCCCACGCTTGAGGTTTGCCACTTAGATGAACTTGCCTTTGTTTCTTTTCTTTCCTTTCCTTGACCAATTCTGTTTGCCATTAAGGGTAAGGGACATGCTATCTTTTACTCAAAATGAATGAGAAATAACAGACAATAATGCCAAGGTATACGGGATGTTATTTGTAGTAATTGTGATATAAATGGGAAGAAATTAAAGTGGACGAAAAGATAACTTGCCGCCGGCAGGGACCGAACCTGCAACCTTCGAATAACGTGTCCGATGCTCTGCCAATTCAGCTACGGCGGCGGTCACCCTCCCTTCCACTTTATCGGGTATATCTGTGCATTTAAACCTGCGGTGGTGTTAGCATCGCTCGCAGCCATGGCGGCGAGTGTGGTGAACTCTTTCTGCACGCTGGCGTCACGTAGCACGTAACCGTTTTCGAGTTGGCCGCTGACCAATAATCCCTGGCATACAACATGAAGGCATAAAGCCTGCCAGAACGAGACCCTTGCTATGAATGAAAGAAAGAAGGTGAATTTTTAAGGGCGCGTTTTTCTTTCACATCTATACTTTCGTCGTCTTGATTCTCTGGTAGTTCTCAATTATGTCGTGTCTAGGAAAGAAAAACAAGCCCTTAAAGATTCCCCTCTTTCGTTCTTTTACTTAAAGTAATTTGAAAGTACAGTCGTTATCTTAAAATTACTCGCTTGATGTAATTAAGTACACTACTAAATTACCAGCTTAATTCGAAAGTTGTGGCTTCGGATCCCATCCAACAGAAAGGGTGCTCCTTCGGCCACTTTAATTAATTTCAATTTACGTCACAATTACTACGCCACAGTTAACAACAACAACTAATGTCCCCAATGCTTTACCTTCGCTCAATCGTCTGTCGGATTCATTCGTATGTGTATCAAAGAAACGAGCCCCTCGAAAAATTTCAGCCAACAAAAGTCGTTCATTACATCACTCAACACAGCATAGTGTAATTCAATTAATCTAATTTAATTACTGTCAAGTCTAGTCCGTGTACATCACAGACTCAAGCGAAGGTTCACCTGAAAGCGTCCCTTGCCTCCATGGGCCAAACCCCTCACTTGGGGATTGGCACACGGATTGACTTGTCTTCGTTACTTTCCTTTCCTTGGTCTATTTTTCATCCCGTAAGGGTAGTGGACATGCTATCTCCTAGTCAAAAGCAACTGGCTCAGTAAGGAGTCTTGAAGCTACTCGCACGATGTACTTGGCTGCTAAATTACCAGCCCACAAAACTAATTACGTTTCTCATTACAGCAAAAAGTAATCATTGCGATAGTAATTACACGGGCACCCTAGGCGGGTTTTTGCTGTCGGCGTCGCCGTGCCGTTTCATATGTATAGGCATGTATATAAGTATAAAACCCACAAAGAAAATTAGTTCAGAAGAAAACTTTTCCGAAGCGCGCGCTCGACTGGCGATTCGAACCAGCGGCCTGACGCGTTAAACGAGTCAGCCAGATACGTATACATCCTCCAGCATACTCACGGCGAAATTTACTCTAATTTCGGTACTCTCAATTCTGCTGCGTATATACCACATAGGTTGAAACGAAGGCTCACCTGAAAGCGTCCCTCGCCCATGGGGATGCCCTCCTCGGTGGCCTGCTCGTCGGGTGCCGGCCGACGCTGCGTTTGCGTGTCGGCTGTGGCTGCCGGCAGCAGAGGCCGGCCGCTGCCGACGGAGGAAGCAGCGGCGATCGTACGAGAGGACGCTTCCATGCTAGAGCTTCTTCTGGCCATGGCTGCTGCTGCCGCTGTACGCTCACGGCTCGTGTCTCGTGCTTCGAGGGAGCGTGCTTCGACCGCCGATGATGATGATACCACACAGCGGGGACCGAGAAGCGTGATGCAGCTCGAGATTATTGACAAACTCGGGTGCTATTCTGGACACTGTCGAATTCCACCATATTGCCATTGGTGGCATTTTAAGCCAATCAGAGAAGCCGTAGCAGCCCTCTGGGCCAATGAAAGTTGACCGATGGCAAAATTTTACAGCGTCCGGAATACCCCCCCCCCCCCTTTTACAGCGAAAGCTGTTATGAGAGCACAACAACAGCCGATTTTGGTGACTGAGCTGTTTGCCACCGCTGGTGTCCGCAACCGCGCTATTGCGCAAAATGAGAAAAGGATATCCCGGATTTGAACCCAGGCCCCCTGCGTGGCTGTCGAGTACTCTACCACAGAGCCACGCCGGTGCTTGAACCCCTTCGCAAGAAGGGGTTCGCAGGCGTCATTCCAGGCAAGGAATCACGTTAACTGATGTCATATAAAGTGGTAAAAGATTGATGTAACAACCAGGCGTAACACAATGCGAACGGCGTAACGAGTGGGCAGTTTAAAAAGCTTCCCAGTGCCCACCCATCATAAAAGGCTGGGCCGTAATTCTCCATCATCATCTGCCACTGCATCAAAGAAGCGCACACAATGCCTAACAGGTGTGTAGTGAGTACCTCGCTTCTCCACACAAATATGAACAATGGCATAGTGGGTGCTTCCCTACTTCCCAAAATTATGACAATTTATGGCGTATACTGGGTACCTTGCAACTGTACTTGCAATAGTCGCTCGAAGAGAGTTTACAACGGGCTCTAGAAAGGCCTCTCCTCCAGCTTTCGCTGTGACCGTGCTGTGTTCCGCGCAGGCCTGGCGTTTTATTTTTCATTACTGTCGTTTGTTACAGAATATGGTGCGCACACAAACACGGAAACTAGAATGGAATCCGGCAGCTGCACTACTGTGATACCTGAGGAGGCTCGGGTAGAGCACTGCACGGGCTCGGGCCTACCCGGAAACCCGGGCCCGGCCCGGCCCGTGGGCCGGGCCGGGCCGGGTGAAGTAGCTTTCACGGCGGGCCCGGGCCGGGCTCGGGCTTGAAGCTCCGGGCTTAGGGCCGGGCCCGGGTTTGAGGTGGCGGGCTCGGGTCGGGCCGGACTTGGACTTTGTTCGGTTCTTAAATGGACACTATAGTGAAGCAGTGAATCGTTTTAGACTGATTGAGTGTACTCTAAGAACTCGAATGTCATTAATTTCGCCATCATAAGTTTATTATCAGACGAGAAAATGAAGGTCAAAATTCAATTTTTTAATGTCGCGCCGAAACTCCGAGCATGACGTCACGGATTTCAAACTGTATTTGTCATACTTGGGAGACATTGGCTCTATAGAATTTCCTGGCACTTGGTATGTTAGTCTATGGCCCCCTGAGGGGTTAATGTACTTAATTTTTAGTTATTAGAAACTACGTAGGCCTCAGTAGACGCTGTCAGAATCTATGATGTCACGGCGTCTGCTGCGCGAACTTTTATCTTTTTGCGAGTTTTCTCACTTACCAAGAGTCTTGTCCTGGCGAGCGGGGTGATTTAGGAACTGCAAAATAGTAATTTACTGATAATAGAAAAATTGTTTTGCTTTCTAGTGCACCTTCAAGTTTGTTCCACGTACGTTGTTCATACATATATGTTTCACATTTTCTCGCGAAAAAACGCTTTTTTTTATGTGGGACAAGCTATTTGGATAAATTTTATTAGGGACAAGTACTGAACATGTTTTGCTCCTTGCATATGGTGCTACTTGACTCATCTTAAACGGACGAGCTAGAAGTAGATATACCAGGCGCTTATATAGTTAACATGTCGTTATTCTGTGTTTTATTTGCATTCGTTATTAGGATTATAAAAACTGCGCTACAGCTACTCGAAATACGCAGTTAGGGGGGAGGCACCCCCCCTACCCTCTCCGTAAACCGATCCTTCCGTTTCCTAGATGTCTTCATACCTTCAAGTTTTCTTCAATAAAATTCAGTTGATAGTTTGCGCTTGTAGTGTCCACTTCGTTTCGTGTCTCCTCCCCCCCCCCTAACTTCGTATTTCGCAGTAATTGTAGCGCAGTTTTTATAATCATGAAAAACCAACTAGCCCAATATCTCACTTTGCTTGCATTCGTTATCACTTCATATCCAAAATGCTAGTGGGGGAGAAGCTAGGTCGTATCAAATGTCAGCTAACGTTGCCATTTCAGAGAAGAGCTTTCCGATATATCACATATGTGTCGTTTCTGAAGGGTATTTGGCGGCAGGATTCCAACAACATATCGATACCTATCTTCAACATGACTGAAATCTGGACGCCGATTTTGAAATATAGAGTTTTGTTTCACGGTTACGTATCGACACATGGTAGCCGCAGGGGATGCCTTATGACAACAAGACCTGTCATGACTGTGTAGCTTAAAGGGGTACTGACACCATTGTTCGTAGGCGAGTTTACTCTGCCATACAAATCTCCTATATGCAGAGACGGCTATGAGCAAGTGTGAAGCTCAGCAAATGCTGATGTTTTATTTTGATATTAAAGTCAATTTTTCCATGGCGCACCTACTGACATCGACAATAGCTTGACGTCAGGCTACAGTACAAATTATGGTGACTTCACACAGCAGTTTGACTAGTTGTGATGACGTTAGGTGCCAAAACTTCCAAGATGGCCGCTTGTGCATCATCAAAACTTTCAAAATGGCCACTTGTGCGTCGCCAACGGAGCCAGAATGCGGAGCGGCCGTGGAAACTTCACTATATATTGTGCTAGCACGCGACGAGAAGCTCATACCGTGTTGTGACGTCAAGATACAGTAGGAAACGAAACTAGCTTTTAAAAACATACTGTTTTAATTTTTCAGAGCGCACTCGCGCTTAGCACTACCTTTTCAAGGCTCTTGAGGGCTTAACCTTTCGTTTGACGCTAAAAAACGACAACTGGAAATATTCGTGTCAGCACCCCTTTAAACACATACTTATCTAGAAAATGAAAAAAAAAAAAAATGGGACGAAGGCAGTCATGTGTGGGCCGCGGACCTCTAGGGAGAGGCCCTCGGGCCGCGTGTTTGGGTCCCCTGCGCTATACAGGTATAGCGTGAGAACTACACGATAATGCCGCGACACCGTTGCAATGTGGAGGAATAGCATATGTTCAAACAGCGTAAGGCGTGAGCCAAAATATATTTGCTTGACGAAACATTACGCTTGAAAAAAAGCAATTACGAATTCCGTGCCTGGTGATGTCCCTTTACCTCAAACCATATGCATCCATTGAGTAAGCGCCGAGAAGCTTATTGAAGCCTTTTTTACCAAACTGTAAACGAACACCGAAAATAGATCGAAATCGCTTCGTCCACCTCCTGCCAATCGTATACCCGCGTGGTCCAGTGATCACATTCTACCAGTACAGCATCGTTAGGAAGGCATAGAGCATTATGACAGAAAAAAAAAAAGAGCGCGGTGCAAGCCGTGCATAACATATACTGCTGAAAACTGCAAGCAGAATCCCTCAAAGAGGAGTTTTATTGGTGATACTGAATAGTGTCACGACGTTCGGGAACGATAGAAATGAAGGGATAAGCTGCACAGCTACGTTCATTCTGCAAAGGTCCACAAATACATCCTAAGTTTGCTCCAGTGGTGGAAGTTAAGAACGACTGCCGACACCTTCGCAATTCGCAAGGCAGGTGTTTACCCCTGCGGCTAGCGCATGTAGTGCGAGAAACTTTAGCGTTGCAGGATATGTCATACAACGGTAGATGGCGTGCTTAAAGCCGGAATCTAGATAATTTGTTTTTTTGCACAATAACACGTGAAGAAATAAGCTATAAAATATGCCACAAAAGACTTATGGACTGTATATAGTAGCACAGGTGTGATATATGAAAACAATGCTACCACAAATATTTTTTTCGTCCTTTCGGCTGCCTATACGTATTTGTAATAGTACATGTGGTGTACACGGTTAGTTATAATTTTTGTCTAGGTTAGTGTATTTACAACAAGGTAATAAACTTGGCTTTCTTCCTCTATCTTGCTGTGGCAAGGTGCTACAATGAAGACAGGTATCACATATCCAGAAGCCGGGTGCATAATTGCCTTTGTCGTTAGAGCATGTTTTAGGTTTCATTAAAGAGCTCAATAAAAACTAATTGAAGAGAGCATTCTGTTCTGTCTCCTCTGTTTTTATTGCACTTCCTATCGAAACTGAACTCATGCTGCAAATCACTTTCCTTGCTGCAATAGCTGCTACAAAACACTCTTGATGATCCCCATTGCACATGCAAAAAAAAAAAAACAGTTATAGTATACCATTGCCGAGGAAACCTTCATTGTACCCAGTATGTCCACGCAACTGTTTCCACAGTGAGCCCCTTTTTACACGAAATTACCGTAGGTTAAAGTAGAATTGTTAGCGAAACATTTGCCATTAAAGCGTAGATATTTGCTACTTAAAACTTTGCTGTAGATTCTATGTTCTGGCAACGCCACCTATATTATTGGATCGGGCCTATGTCGGGCCTGACCTACGGTCGGGCCGGGCCGGGCCGGGTAGGCGAAATTTTTTCTCGGGTTCGGGCCGGGCCCGGGTCGCGCATTGAATCACCGGGCCGGGCTCGGGCGGGTAAACTTAAACGAGTTCCGGGCCCGGGCCGGGCACGGGCCGAAAATCACGGCCCGTGCAGTGCTCTAGTCGGGCCACCCGGCGATTCCCGCTCGTAGAGCTCACACTGCTCTGTTTACCAAACCGTCGATGACGCAAATGTTTGACGTAAGCATGTAGGGTTTCCCCGGCGGCACGAGTTGAATCTTATTAGGGAGATTAGTAAACTCGGTGTGCGACATGTGCGCTACTTTTTGCCGCGCTTTATCGACATTCCTGCTTTGTGCCGGCAGTTGAGATACGTGTCCTCTGCAGCGAGTTACGTCAGGTTGTTTTCCCCTTCAGATGTAGCGCCGTAGATGAGTGAGTGAGTGAGTGAGTGAGAACTTTATTGTGGTCCAAAAGTGACAGAATCTGAACGCGACTGGAGGTCCCGCTAGCTCAGCCAGGTGGCTCCACCCAGGAAGGTGCCGGAAGCTGGAGCCTCTCGGCGATGTCCCGGGCCCTCTGGACCGCCAGGAGTTGGTTACCTAGCTCCACGCTGCGCATGGCAGCCTCCCTGGAGGGTTTGTCTGGTAATCCTGACCCCGAATTAAAGGGGCACAGCCAGAGCATATGTTCGAAATTGCAGTGCACGTGATTACAGTGCTGACAGTGAGGTGAAAAGTCTGGATCGATTCTGTTTGGCATGGCTGGAGTGATGTACGCTTTTGTCTGCAGTTATCGTAGTGTGACCGCTTGCGCTTTATTCAATTTAGGGCGTAGATAGCAGGTGAGAGGAGAAAATGTGCGCCCAGCGAGTCGGTGGCGCCCTCTCTTGCGCGTAGCCGAAGGCAGCCTCACGTTTACGAAACGTTTTTAGCGATGTTAAGTTAATTATTGCGATTACTTCTTGGTTATCTCTGTTAATTGTAATATTTTTGACCTTGGGAATTCGTTCATTTTAACCCGGTTTTGAGCATTGCTAGCATTGTTATGGCCTGCATTGAGCGCTTTACTGTGAGCGTGACCGCGCCACATGAGATACACGTATGGACAAGCCAGGGCCCTAAAGTGTTGCGCACTTAAAAGAAAACAGCAAGAAGAACACACCCACTAGCGTCCGTGTCCGTGTGCGCGCCATATTCTGTGCAAAATCAACAAGTATACCAACTAGCCCTATTATCCGTGCTACTGATTTTTCAATAATATGTACGTTGCATATCGAGACGCATCCGAATGGGTATAGAGCCAAGAGGAAGAAAACGTTTAGCAGTCGGTCAGTATAGTTATGATTTTTTACAGAGAAAGCTATTATGAGATCACAACAAGGGTCGTTTTTGGCGCCGTAGCTGTCCGCCGCCGTCGCCGCCGGTGTCTGTAATCACTATCGCGCGAAATAAGAAAAACTAAATAAGAAAAAATATCGGGGATGGAACCAGGTTCGAACCTGGGTCCTCTGCGCGGGAGCCCAGTATTCTACCTCAGAGCCATGCCAGTGCTTGAAACTGCGTTGCGAAAAGACCCTATGCAGGCTTCATGTCTTGAAGGAAACACATTAGAGAGTTTGAGAATTGGGGCCCCAAGGAGCTTGGGGACCCAAGAAGCTTGCGAGCCGCCAGGGTGCATGCGCAGAACCCATGCCACTCTTGGGCTCTTGCGCTCGCGTTGACCCGAGACGCAAAAATTGAAAACTAGCGTGGGGCCCCAAGGCGTCTTGGGTCACCAGCGAGAAGACACAGACGCAGCGCGGGCCACGGCGCAGCATGAACCGCGTCTCGCATTATTTTAAAGTTTGTCACGTGTGGCGCTCCATGCGCTTGACCCAACGCAGCCTGCGTTGGCCCATTTCTCAAACTCTTATGATCATCCGAACGCAAGAGCAGGCCGCCCAACGCAGCTTGGGGGCCCAGCGTCTTGGGTCCCCAATTCTCAAACTCTCTATTAAAGTATGTAATGTATAGTGGTAGAAGAGTGAAATAACAACCAGGCGTCACACGACGCGAATTCTGTAACCAAGCTTCACAGAATGCGAATTGCGCAACGAGTGGGTTGTTGAATGCTTCCGACCCATTACAAAGTCATCTACCATAATTCTTCGTCGTCATCAGCCACAGCATCAACAAAGTGCACATAATGCCTTTAGATGTGTTTAGCGGTTACCACGGTTCCCCGCAGAATGACGAAAAATCGCACAATGGCTGCTTCCCTACTTTGCAAAAATTATGCTGATTTATAGCGTAGTGGGTTCTTCGCAAGTGCACTTCTATTGGTTGCCAAGGAAGCCCATAAGGCTCCCATGATCCATTTCCCCAGGTCAGGGTATCAATAAAGTTAATTCCTTCTCTCTCTTTCTCACGTTAACATATGTTATAAAGCGTGGTGGGAGAGTTAAATAATAACTGGGCGTCACGCAATGCGCATTTCGTAACTAGTGGGTCGTTTAAAGCTTCCAACCCATTACAAAGAAATCAACCATAATTCTTCGTCGTCATCAACCGTCGTATCAACAAAGTGCACATAATGCCTTACAGATGGCACCTCGCTTCTCCGCAGAATGACAAATAATGTCGTGGTGGGTGCTTCCCAACTTCCCAAAATTATGATTTGTGGCGTAGTGGGTACGTTTCTAGTGTACTTGTATTAGTAGCCAGAAGAGTGTTTACAACGTGCTCTAGAAATGCCGCTCTTCGAGCTTCCGCTGTGACCGTGCTGCGCTTTCTGCGCAGGCCTGGCTTTCTAACAAACGCCGCAACATCTAATAGGATTTGCAAAAAAAGTTACGACCACATGATCCGTTGACTCTGGGCCGATTCCCTTTAGGAGTGGGTGCCATTCACCCATTCATCATCATCATCATCATCATTAACGGGGTCTTTATTTTTACGGGGAGTATTTTCTGGCAGCAGCTGGTTGGCACTGGTCAGGCTAAAGTTGCACAGAGCGCACATGCTTTAGCACGTACAGCTCGAACAACGTTCCCCCGTCTCCGGGAACTATTGCGGTGGCCTGGGGTTAACAAATACAAACACACGTTGTGGTGGGAGCGTTGGGACTGCGCATTCAACATTTTACGGACGGATCCCGGGAGGGGTTCCGGCTGTTCTATGCTTCTTATGCATGAGTTTTGGAACAGGACTCAGCCTAGTTAGTTAACTAGTCAGTCAGTTATTTAGTTAATTAGTTAGTTCGTTGGTTAGTTAGATAGTTAATTAGTTGGTCAGTCAGCTGGGTTATAATTAGTTCGTCAGTCAATGGGTTATAACTAAGTAATTAACTGGTTAATTAGTCAGTCAGTATATTAGGCTAATTATTTAGTTAATCATTTATCTGCCGCGATAATTATTCACTACTTATTCATTAATAATAACTTAATTAATCAGTTGTGTAGTTTTTTTAGTTCGTTATGAGTTGGTTGTTTGGTTAGTTAGGTGGTTAGTTAGTTAATTAGTTGGTTGGTTAGTGTTATTTAATTAGTTGGTAGTTAGTTGGCTTAGCTGGCTAGTTAGTTAACTAATCAATCAATCAATCAATTAGGCAATGAACTAATTGTCGAGATAAATATTTAGTTTATACATATATTTAATTAGTTAACAACTAACTAAAATACCTAATAAATAAATAGCCAATAATAGTTAGATACTCAACAGATTATTTAGTTAATTAGTTGAGTAGCTAGCTAGCTAGTTAGTCAGGAAGGTAATCAGCTAGCTGATCAGTTAGTTAATTGTTTGGTTAGTTAGTTAATTTGTTGATTAGTTAGCTAGTTTTTAAGTAGTTCGTTAGATAGCTAACTAGTTACCTGATTTATTAATTCATGAATTAAGTGACCAGTCATTCACACTTACATATGCAATCAATTTGTCAATTAGTTAATTAATACGTCAGTTAATTAGTCACCTTACTGGTTAGTAAGCTAGGTAGTTAATTAGTTAGATAGTTAATTAGTTGGTCACTTAGATAGGTGAATAAATAATTATTGAACGAGTTAAGTACCAGTACAATATGTATTAGTTAATTGCTTACATCGCTTAAATATAAGTGATTGCTAATTATTCAATTATTTAGCCAATTAACTAGTTAATAATTATTCGTAAAAATAACTAGCTAATAAAATAATTAACTAACTAACAGTTATATATGTAGTCAGTTGCTTTAGTGAGCTAGTTAGTGATTAATTATCTTTTATTTAGTTCATTAGTGAGTTTGTTCATTAGATAGTCAATTGGTAGGTTAGATAATAATTATAAGTTAATGGAATATTTAATTAGTTAGGGAGCTAGCTGACTAATTAGCTAGTTACCTATATAATGAGTTCAATAATTATTTGTTTTTTAGTTCTGCACACAGACCAAGCTGGTTTCATGGCGCAAAACACTAAGACTGTGTATGCTTCGCTAGCCATACCAAACTCCAACCTCGACGATCAGCACCGGCTGGTATCGATGCTGTAGAAGCAGAAAGAGCTGAAGGGCCTTTTTGCACTGATGACTTGCTTTTTCACAATCTGCACAGATTTTGTTTCCTTGCAATACATATGCTTATTGTCTCCTTGTCTCTATCACTACGGCATGCCTCGTAATGCTATCGCGTTTTTGGCAAGCAAGGCCCCGTAATAAACAGGCAATATTTACCCGTAATGACCAAAAAAAGCAGAAACGAAGGACCGCGTCCGAGGTAGCCCTAACACGCTTATTACCGTTCGCCACGCCTCACTGATTGCATTCACTCGGGGTAAATAATTTTGTTGCGTGCAGCACACTACGCCGCTGCACTATGTAGCCGGTGTAGAGGATGATTGATGTGAAAGCCGGTAACCATATATAACCACCTGCTGTGTAAACCTAAGCGTAGAAAGCCGCCGTTGAAGAATCGATCGGCGCGGAGCGATTTGGAAACGTTGGCACGTGGCCTTCATAAACTCGTACAGTTACGCGCCGAGAAGCATCTACAAACTTTGCTTTCAGTCGTTGCACTGGGTGATATTTCTTTTTCCGTTTTCCTTTCTGTTTCCGTAATGGTCAAGCGACACGAAAGGAACGCTAAGTTGTCTGAACATAGGAGGCCATAGTCATCCCCCCCCCCCCCCAGGAATAAAAGCAAGGAAAAAAAGCTTGTGTAGCGATTGGTGCTGTTCTAAATCCTGCGGTAAATGCAGCTCCGCTACTGTGAAGCGTCAGGAAGTGCGTAGCACGGGCACCCAACGATTCCTGTTCGTAGAGCTCACACTGCTCCTTTTGCCAAACCGTCGATGACGCCAATGTTTGAAGTGAGCATGCAGGGTTTCCCCAGTACAAGTATAATCTTGTCAGGGAGATTCGCAGACTCGCTGTGCCACATGCGCGCTACTTTTCGCTGCGCTTTATCGACTTCCTCCTTGTTGCGGCAGTTGAGATACGTGTCGTCTGCGTCGAGTTCCGTCAGGTTGTTTCTCCCTTCATATGTAGTGACGAAGGCGCCGGAGAAGCGCCGGTGGGAGGCGGTGGCACGGCTGCCAGCCGCATGTTTCCGAAGCGTTTTAGAGATTTTAATTATTGCGACTACTTCTTGGTTATTTCTGTTAATTATATTATTTCAGACCTTGTTCATTTCTTTTAACCCGGTTTTGAGCGTTTATAGCCTTACTTGAGGACTGTGTTCACCAAATAATTGGGAGCGTGATAACGCCGCGTGAGATCTACAGATGGACGACAAGCCGGGCCCCTAAAGTGCTACGCGCTAAGAAAAAAAAAAGTGGAGCAATCGTGTAAGTACGATGTGGTCGAAACAGGTACCTGCAGCGTCGCAGCCGTTCGAGGAAGGTTGTCACGCGAAGGGTGGGCCTCGTGCCGTTTTCTCATGCGTGTGGATCTAACGTCAGGGAAGTTATCGGATAGGCCCTTCTTTTTCGTCCTCGTATGTTGGCTCGAACAATAGCGATGGCTTCGATTGTAATCCGATGAGTGCATGGCGGCTGTTTGCAGCGGTCGATCGCATTGAATGTCTAACTCACATATACTCTACGTATAAAAGACGCATGAGAAGGAGTCGTTTGGAGTCCGTTGGACACAGTACAAGCAAGACTGTATAGGTTTGAGAACTACCAAATTTGGCTGGAAGACGAGACATGCGATCGGTGTTATCCGGCCGGCCGCTTCGCGACCAGTTCAGTAGTGCTTGGCCACTTGTGCTTACCGCAGCATTATTCGCTCCTCTTTTTACGTTACAGAGAGACATCTCCCTTCCTTGCCAGTGGCTCATAGTTACAAGTGACGCGCAGGTAGCGAACGAGCCATAAAGGTAACCTGTCGGGCAATGGACCATTGCTTTATTGTACAATGTCGAAAAGAAATGCATGCAACACTATTTCGACCAATAGCCTTTACGACTAATATCTGGTCCAATAAAACAAAAACAGAGGAAAACATGGTTTAGATTGCATGGCTTATGGAGTTCAACGTCTCAACGCGACTCAGGCTATAACAGACGACGTTGTGGAGGGCTCCGGATAATTTCGACTTTTCTGTGGTTCCTTAACGTGCACTGACATCGCACACTACACGGGCTCACGCATCCCCTGAAATGCGACCGCCGCGCACGGGGTCGAACCCGCGACCATCGGGTCAGCAGCTGAGCACCGTAACCACTGGTCCATCGCCGCGGTTCAGCGAGGAGTAAGAAACAGGCACGCAGTGAAATAATGATTGTCAAGGCATCCCGGCTGTGGTGCTTCTGCCACGGTGACGCCGGCTCGTTCACGCTACCTTCGGCGCCACGCTGTAACGTTGGATTACACAAGTTGATAATTCGTTCCACCATCATCAAACACTTGTGTCGACGATTGCGCTCTACTGCGGAAGATGTTACAGTAGCTGTACCTTCACAATCGTTTAAAGTTTCTCCAATTGTTCTTTTAGTCGTCTCCATTTAACCGTTCGACGTCTTTGAAAACTTGATTAACAGCAGTGTGTGCGCAAAGCTATTGCATTGATTTTCTCGTCTCTGAAGCTTTTCTATTTTGGAACTGTGCGTGCGTTAGCTGAAAGCAACCTGCATCTGTTTGAGCCACATGTAGGTATGCATCGAATGACGCAGGTTAAGAGTGCCTTCCTCTGCATACTTACCTGGTGTCGGATTGCCGGTGATCACTCAGGCCGGGGTCCCGTGCCGAGGCCTATTCCATTGCACTGCGGTGGGCTGAAGCACGCCACTATCCCAAACCGGGATAGGTGGGGCATGAAATTTTTGGTAGTGGGGCTCGGCGTACGCGCCAGCCCCTACCGTGCCGAAATCGAAAGGAAGACGAGTTATAGAAAGCTTCTCCCTCTTTTCATGCGAGGAGTGCAACGCCACACCGTTATCGGGCCCATTCGCGCAACCTTCTCATTGGCTCGCCATGCTTCGCTTTTCGGTGGGCACCTCATCTGTGCTGTGAGGGAAGGAACGTCTAGGCGCGTGACGTAACTGCCCTATGGTGCCTACTGCAGTTACACTTGCTTTTAGCAGCCAATGTGCGTCACGCGCACCTCTGTAGCTGCACACGCTGTTGATGCTACTGCCGATAATGATGAATTAAATGTACGTACATAGCTCAGCCCTCTGTAATATTTGGGGCAGCTTTAAAACACTCGTTGCGCAATTCACACTGCGTGGCGCCTGGTGTGATTCTATACGCTTCTGCCAGGCAATATCACATCTGTTAACGTGAATCCTTGCCCGGCAAGACTACACTGCACAGGGCAATGGTTTCAAACACGCGGCCCGCGGCTTCACAAGGAATAAAGTTGTGCGACTTTGCTAAATGGTACTAGCATTATTTTCTCGCCTATTTCAACTAATAACGCTTTGTTCAGGTAAGCTACAGAGACGGGACTGGTCTCAAGCGTTTTTTTTTTTCGTGAGGCACCCCACGCGGTCACTACGAGTTGAAGCACCACCGTGGAACGAAAATGCTATATTTCAGAACCGGCACCCAGATTTTAGTCATTGTGAAGATAGGTGGCGAGACACTGGTAGTTGTAAAGGAGTACGTCTACTTAGGACAGGTAGTAAACGCGGAGCCGAACCATGAGAGTGAAATAACTAGAAGAATAAGGATAGGATGGGGCTCATTCGGCGAGCATTATCAAATCATGAATGGTAGTCTACCACTATCCCTCAAGAGGAAGGTATATAACAGCTGCATCTTACCGGTACTTACCTACGGAGCAGAAACCTGGAGACTTACAAAGAGGGTTCAACTTAAATTGAGGACGACGCAGCGAGCGATGGAAAGGAAAATCATAGGTGTAACCTTAAGACACAGGAAAGGCTGGTTCACACCGGCGACTAGCACCGGTCGCGCGACTAAGATAGTCGCAAAGCGACTGGTCGCAAACGGTCGCAAATGGCCGTTTTGGTCGCAAAGCGACTGCTTTGGCTCAGTCGCTCGCAGCTCGATTTTTCAGTCGCGCGACTGCAGTCGCAAGCCTCTGAACCAATCAGATGCGCAAGAACAGGACATCAGCCTATTTTACGGGGCAAGGGCAATGCAAGCTGTATACGAGCAGACGTGAATTCTATATGGCGACGTATATAGGTCGCACGCAGGTGTGAACATCGGTCGCTTTGAGTCGCTTTTTGACCGCCAGTCGCACACGGTCGCGCGACCGTTGCTAGTCGCCGGTGTGAACGAGCCTGAAGAGAGCAGAGTGGGTCAGGGAACAAACGGGGGTTAAGGACATCATAGTTGAAATCAACAAGAAGAAATGGATATGGGCCGGGCACGTAGCACGTCGGTAGGATAACCGGTGGTCATTAAGGGTAACTGACTGGATTCCAAGAGATGGCAAACGCGTGAGGGGGAGACAGAAAATTAGGTGGGTAGATCAGATTAAGAAGTTTGTAGGTATAACGTGGCAGCAAAAAGCACAGGAGCGGGTTGATTGGCGGAATATGGGAGAGGCCTTTGCCCTGCAGTGGGCGTAGACAGGCTGATGATGATGAAGAACAGCATCGATGTTTCTCGAAACCTGACGCGTCAAATCCACCCCCCCCTCAGCCCCTTCTCTAACCTTCTTCACTGTCCCGGCCCTTGTGGGACTAAATTTCGTGACTGCGGCCCGCTAGCTGAGGTGAGTTTGAAACCCCTGGTATAGGGAGTTTTTTCTAAGCAGTTTGAAACACTGGGTGGCTCTGTGGTAAAATACTTGACTGCCACGGAGAGTGCCTGGGTTCGGTATCGGCTCGAACCGTGATTTGTTTTTTTTTTGTTTTTTTTTTTGACAGAGGCGACGGAGACTAGCGAGTAGTACAGTGCTTGCGCGCACCTAGACAACCCCTGTGAAGTTTCTGTAGCGACCATTTTTTTCCCATAGAACGTCGAAAAACTGCGCGCTGGGAGAGTTGAGAGTTGACGCTGATTCATAAACATTAATTTTCGCGATAACCACGAAACAGTAATGAATTCGTGAACGACACGAGCGCAACCCGAACGTTGCACAGACGTGTTTTGGCCTGTATATTTTGTCCGTGTATTTCGCAACATAAGCTATGAGGCCATTATTAGGCCGCTTAAACAAAATCGTGTAGGCCCTCCCCAAGCACATTTTGTGGTAGCAGCTTAACGAAGTAGTTTTCATCCACGAGCCAACGCCTGTCTTTATATAACATCCCTTCGGAGAGCTAGGGCTCGTTCTGAGCATCGCTTATTTCTTGAGCAGCACTCGTTTTTAATTGCGCCTGATTGCATAAAGCGCCCCCACAACAGATGGGGGATATTCGCGTGTATAGGAAGCCGGAGGTCACAGTACGCTTTGAATAGATCACTGATTCTTCAGCTCCACCTCCCCCTCCCTCCACCCCTTTATGTCTCACGTGACGGAAAGGGGTACTGACACGAAAATTTCCAGTTGTCGTTTTTTTGCGTCAAATGAAAGGCCAAGCCCTCAAGAGCCTAGGAAAAGGTAGTGCTAAGCGCGAGTGCACCCTGAAAAAGTAATTACAGTACGTTTTTAAAAGCTAGTATCGGTTCCTACTGTACCCTGACGTCACAACGTGGTATGAGCTTCTGGTCACGTGCTCGCACAATATACCGTGACGTTTCCACGGCCGCTCCACACCGTGGCTCCGTTGGTGACGCACAAGCGGCCATTTTTAATGTTTTGGTGACGCACAAGCGGCCATCTTGGAAGTTTTGGCACCTGACGTCATCACAACTAGCCAGACTGCTGCGTGAAGTCACCAGAATTAGTACTGTAGCCTGACGTCAAGCTAATGTCGATGTCGGTAGGTGCGCCATAGAAAAATTGACTTTTATACCAAATTAAAAAATCTGATCAGCATTTGCTGAGCTTTACACTTGCTCAGAGCCGTCTCTGCATACAGGATATTTGTATGGCAGAGTAAACTCGGCTTCGAAAAAAGGTGTCAATACCCCTTTAAGGTCAGCAAAGTTTTAAACTGCACGAGGAAGACAGGAAGAAAACAGGAACTCATACGCACAGACGAAGTCTGCCTGTTTTCGTCCTGTCTTCTTCGCGCAGTTTAAAACCTTGCTGAATGTATGAATCGATTAGCCCAACAACATGCCTTGCTTAAGTGTTTAGGGCTCCGTTTAAGCCTGCAATATCCGAAACTTTGCAGACCAGATTAAGGCGTCGAATCTACGCCTGCTAATGTAGCGGCGCGGGACTATAGTCTCGGTTCCGCCACATCAGAGTTGTGCCTCCGATGCGCCGCGCAGAGGCAGACACTCGAATTAGTGATACTTCGCAGCGCAACGTTTGCAGCGGTCCGTTATTAAGTGATGACTTATTACTGCGGTGCGACCGCGGCCGCGGCGGCCGCATTTCGACGGAGGCGAAATGCTGGAGACCGGTGTACGTAGATTTAGGTGCACGTTATGGAACACCGGGTGGTAGAAATTCCGGGAGGTCTTCATTACGGCGTGCCTCGTAATTATGCCGCGGTTTCGGCACGTAAGACCCAAGAGATTATTATTATGACTACAACGTCGCTTAGCCTTTCCGTCCGCTACTGGAGCCAGGAGTCGCATGTCAGGCGATCAACAAGCATTTGGCAAAATAGTTAATTGGAGTAGTTTGCAATTATTCGTAATTATTACAGAGTGAAAGAATAATAAACAAGGATCCCTACTGAAACACTGCGCAGTTCATTCCGATCACTTCATATGATTCCGTAAGATTCTTACGGAAATATATGGCAAGTGTACGGATTCCATATATGTTTTTCAAAAAATAAAAACAAAAACAAAAAGGAACACATATGGAATTATTTGAGTGGCATACGGAATGCTTCAGTAGATATTAAGGGGAGGCACGGAGCGATACTACACATAAGTACCAACTTAGTTATTAATAGACGTCAGGCTCTGCCCAGGCGGCGCTGCGAAAAACACCATTACCAGCGCTCTCATCGCAGCCCTGGCGCTAACTGGGTAGTACAAAGAGAGCCATCCGCAAGCGAATGTGCATAGGCCACATGTCGAGGCGCGGTTTCCTGAAAATCAAGAACCTGGAAAGCTTCTTCCGCCAATCCACGCTTGAAAAAAGTGGGAAGCGCATCAAAGCGAACTGCGGGTACGTTGTAAAAGAAGTTTCACTTATTTCGGCGCGCTGCAACTCGCAAGTACAAGCGAGCATCGCACGACATCGAGTTCGAGGCAAGCCCTCTTACATCCGTACTCTGGCGCCGATATTAGTTAAAATCGGTTATATGTATAATGCCAAAGCGACGAAGTACATACGCGATCAATTTACTTAGCTATGTATCTTACGATCAGTGGTAAAAGCTTGGTTTATTAGGGACGAAAGGCCCCGGCGACTTTCGCCTTTTCAGTTGCATTCTCCCGCCATCTATCGCTTTCTGTGCATTGGACTGTTGTATTACGCATCCTCAAATGGTCTCTTGATGGTTGTCTTCCACGTGCGTGTCCACCTTCGCGGGGTACGACCAAAGGCAAAACCGTGGCCTCCGAGATAGCCACGGCAATCGCGGAGGCCACGAGAAAAAAGAACGTGAAGGTGGTGACGACCAACATTTTGCGATTTACTTGTATGACGCACGCGTTAGCTAGTTAGAACCGGAACTGTGAGCCTTCAAACGTACGTGCGCAATGTTGTGTGGTGACGTATCACGCGTCTTCAGTCTGCCTCTAGCTGCTCACTCCGTGTTACACGGCACGCACCGCGGTCGGAGCCTCTGCTGAGCTTCAAAGTCAAGGTTAGCACGGTTCTCCGTCAGAGCTACTCAAAACAACAGCAGAGCCACATTATCACGCTTTCTCATGCGACCGGCTGTGGAGAACGCGGGTACTTCGCTTACCCAACACGCTTGCAACGGCCCGTATCTGGCATCTCGCCTTTCTTCTTCGTACGACAACTATGGAAATTGGTAAAACTGAACGTTGTTATTCAGTCCTTTACGTCCGTGGCAATTCACAACGCAACAGTAGCGTCGATTGCGGCGTTTCTTCGTAGCGTGCGGAACGGTCTCGTCTGCTGTCGTTTTCGCCGTCGTTCTGCCGAGTGATCCAGCAAGCACTTCATGGCGGTTCGGTGGCGCGTCCGACTAGCGGAGAGAAATTCACAGTTCTCTTTCTGAGTATTAAATGCGCAAACACACGCAATATGAAGCTCAATAGTTGTTTCGCACTCGCTAGTTGGACCTGGTCCCATAGCAAACTGTGCGAGGGAGTCGGTCCTTGTACTACCCAATACTGCTCCGACAGGTGGCGCCACGCGTATTGCGAAACTCCAGAGCCTGACGTCTATATTAAAAAAAAGCGTTTTGATACAATTTCCGCGTTTTCAAGCGTTTTAATATAATTTGCGAAGTCTTCCACTATGGTGTCCCTCGAAATCATATCGTGGTTTTGTCAGGCAAAACCCCGCGAGTTATCAATCAATCAATCAATCAATCAATCAATCAATCAATCAATCAATCAATCAATCAATCAATCAATCAATCAATCAATCAATCAATCAATCAATCAATCAATCAATCAATCAATCAATCAATCAATCAATCAATAAGTGCGGTATGCATTCTATGCTGTGGAAGGAGGAGCCAAAAGCAGGACCCTCAGACCCCTTTATGTTTGAGTAAGGACGATGCAGTCATTGCCACCAAAACCCTTTCTGGAGAAGGTAGCTTTCTTACACACATTGTGCATTTACAGCAAAACCAGCTTTACAGCGCGCGCGCGCGCGCGTCTGTGTGTGTGTGTGTGTGTGTGTGTGTGTGCGTGCGTGTGTGCGTGCGTGTGTGCGTGCGTGCGGATATCGCCATCGCGTTCAACTCTTAAAGGCGAAGATTAAGGGTCCCGAAATTTTTTTTCACAATACTACCATCGTGAAAACTATCCGGGAAGTAAAAATTCCCGAAGCAGCGGCAAAATGTTTGAACAAAATGTCAGCTGTCGTTTGCCGTTTGAAAGAAGGACTTTCCCACATCTCTTATATGGCTCACTTCCGAAGGAGGTCTGACGTCATATTTTGAGAAACCTATCGATAATGACCTCCGGAATGTCTGAAATCTGGGCGTTGGTTCTGAAATGTAATTTTTGTTCCATGGTTATGTTTTAACACATGGTGGCCGGATGGGGTGCCTCATGAAAAAAAAAAAAAAGAACATGGCTGATCCCTCTGTCATAGGAATCGGCATAACACGAAAGTGAAACGTGTCTTCACAGACGTTGAGCGTTTGTTGTACATTCTTTCGCCCCAACAGCGAAGGAATGAATGCTACAGCAACAAATTGTAATGTCACGCGAAGAACGGCAAGCAGTTCGAAACTTGCAACGCGCTGCTCAAGCAGAAAGGGCGGACGGAACGAACATACACAGGATGAGCGCGAACTAACTGTCACAGTCGTAACTTATTTCTGTGCGAGCAGCACGCTCCTTTCGCAAAAGCGGCCACTGCAGTGAGCGAAATGACCTTCGGGCTCTCAACGCAAACTTGCGCTGAGAGCACAAGACATGCACAACACCGCGATCACGAGATAAGCCCGCGCACGAGCGACCACGCCCTGAGAGGCGCGCGCTCAACCGCGTGGGGTGACGACCTTTAAAGCACGCTCTTCGAGCCCTTCGCGCCATCTCGCTAGTGATAACGAAAACACGCTGATGTACCACAGATCTCTGAGTACCGCCACCGGCAAATGGTGTATATAAATAGCTCGCCGTTAGCATGGCAAAGAACGTGCCGTCTGCGGCCGAATCGTTTCGCGCCCTGCGCTGCGGAGCGAGTGTCGTAAGTTCGACTCCCGGTTACAGAACTTTTTCTTTGCCAACTGTTAGTCTTTATATTTTACAACGTCATATCCGTGATGGAAATACGTCAGTAGAGCCGTGGTGGACCCTGGCATAAAACACTTTCGTATTAAAATGCTTGAGGCCATTCACGTCTGTGGAGGTCACGAACATAGTTATAAAAAAATGTAAGGCGAAGACTGTCATGTGCCGTCCGGGCCGCTAGCGAAAGTTCGCGGGCCGCGTATTTGAGACTCCTCTACTAGACAATGAGCCATACCGTCAAGTCAAGGCATATTGTGATCCATGTACCGGTTTGTACATATCTATCAAAGAAAAGTGTTGGGCCAGGCGACGCAGCTCGCATGCGTTCCAGTGAGGTAGATCCCATCTCGGACCCTGGACGTGAGCGCGTATCTAATCAACAATTAAAATCTCCGGCGATCACCACATGACGAACGCCAAGAAAAAAAATTGAAGGGCACTTTGTAAATTCCAAAGTGTGTTCGGCGAAAACCTGTGGCCATTCGACTGACTATACCATGGTATTGGGGGTATCCACATTCTTGGGGCGCTTCTCCGAACCGCTTGCCGTGGAATCATCACCGGGCCACTTGGGAGCCATCCGACTAACTCGACTGTTGCAATGAGACGTCTGACGAAGGAGCGTTGCCACGCGCTCCGCTGTGCCATCACGTCATTGCTGAGAGAGTGTGAGGGGGAGAGGCCACATCTGGCACCACTCCTGGGCACGGACGGAAGGACGCCGCGAGTATGACACATTAAAGGCTTTAAAAAACGCCAGGCCTGCGCTGAAACCGCAGCACAGTCACAGCGAAAGCTGGAAGAGCGGCGTTTCTAGAGCCCGTTGTAAGCTCTATTGGGGCTACTAATACAAGTACACTAGCAAGGTACCCACTACGCCATAAATCACAATTTTTTGAAGTTGGGAAGCACCTACTAAGCCAATATTCGTCATTCTGCGGAGAAGCCAGGCACCAGCTAAACGTCTGTAAGGCATTATGTGCACTTTCTTGAAGCGACGACTGATGACGATGAAGAATTATGGCTCAGCTCTTTGTAATGGGTGGCAAGCTTTAAACGGCCCACCAGTTATGCAATTTGCATTGGTTGACGCCAGGTCGCTATTTCCCTCTCCCGCCATGCTGTATAACATACGTTGACGTGGGAGCGAGAGGGGGGGGGCGAAGAACTTTACTGAGACCCCGAGGAAATGGATCATGTGCTTCCTTGGCAACCAATACAAGTGCACTTGCGAAGAACCCACTGCGCTATAAATCATTGTAATTTTACTGAGACCCCGAGGAAATGGATCATGCGCTTATGGGCTTCCTTGGCAACCAATACAAGTGCACTTGCGAGGAACCCACTACGCTATAAATCATTGTAATTTTTGAGAAGTAGGTCAGCAGGCACTGTGCCATTTTTTTGTGATTCTACGGAGAGCCATGGTACCTGCTAAACGCATTTAAGGCATTATGCGCACTTTGTTGATGCTGTGCCTGATGACGACGAAGAATTATGGCAGAGTCCTTTGTAATGGGTTGGAAGCATTCAACAACCTACTCGTTGTGCAATTCGCATTGTGTGACGCCTGGTTACAGAATTCGCGTTGTGCGACGCTTGGTGCTTATTTTACTCTTCTACCACTCTATATTCCATATGCTAATTTGGTTCCTTCCCGACATGAAGCCTGTATAGGACCTTTTTGCAAAGCAGTTTGAAGCAACGGCATGGCTCAGAGGTTGAATGCTGGGCTCCCACGCAGAGGGCCCAGGTTCAAACCTCGTTCCATCCTGGAATTTTTTCTTATTTCGTTTTTTTTCTTATTTCGAGCGATACTGGTTACGGACACCAGCGGCGGCGGCGGCGGACAACTACGGCGCCAAAAACGGCTGGTGAAATGATCTCATAACAGCTTTCGCTGTAAAACGGCCGGTGAAATGATCTCATAACAGCTTTCGCTGTAAAATCAGTAACCCAGCAAAACACGAACTCAAGCATTCAGCGTGGAAGTCAGGCATTTTGCCACATATTCAAGCCTGGTCTTGAAACTGCCTTGGAAAAAGACCCTATGCAGGCGCGATGTCTGTGCAACGTCGACTGTGGTTCCAGTGTTGGCTCCGCTTTTACAGAGTGTAATTAACGTTACATTTTCATTCCTATGATTCAGCCAGCTATACTCAAGCGTTGTTCGACCCCGGAGGAATACGCTAACGAAAGTTACATATGGTATTCCCATCATCGCGCCGTAAAGTGCACTTCGCTCCTATTACACTGACGCATGTGATCTAACGTGAGTGCTGACGTTACGTCGCACCACAAGTTACCCTTTAAACGCCAGTGTAGTCGACGTTCCTGGTTAAGTCTACTATGTGCACGCAACTACTACACTTACGACAACACGTCCATACACCTGTAACGCTTGGCTCAATGCCAGAAAATGCAGCATACATAACTACTCGCTGATTGCTTCGCATGGAACCGATTCCCACAAGGCGTGGGGTCTGCCAAATTTTTATACATTTATTCTTTATAGCGGCGGTTGTCTTACGTGACAGAGAGAAGTGCGCACAGTTTATCTCGTTCAGTCGCATAGAAATGCTTACGAATTTAAAAAGCGCATCGTCACCAATTATAGGATCATCACAAGGAGAGCTGCTGAAAGCCTTATACCGTCGAGTATAATCTACGACCGATGTGCCATTTCTAAAATGCGAAGATAACTAGGGCAAGGGATCAGAGGTGTGCTCGATATACCTTTAGTATTTACGCTGTAATATTGTCAGCGTGAACGTACTGAGTGCGTCAGGTGCAATACAAGAAGAAAATCGTTGCTACTGCCACACGCACTTCTTTTTCTATTTTCATCTAACCCGGCCGTTACATGTGTAACCACTGCTTTGCGCAGGTTGCGGCGGAATGTCTCGGAAAGTTCCCGATTGTTTTAGAATCTTCCGATAAGACTGCGCGCACAACGCTAACAATAGAGTTTATTCTGAAGCTAACGCGGTCGCCAACGATACGGCTGGAATCTTCGGCACCACATGGATATATGCCGACGAACCTTACCGCCGATCAGATTACCGACGTCTGTGCTTGCCACTTTCGCTGCTTCGAGTGTCGCTTCTTTTACTGGGCACAAGCTCACGCAATAAAACGTTCCATCTTTCCCGGCCGCGTCTTGCTGCCTTCGCCGTCACAGCCACGTGACCCTATCGTCTGAGTCTGTGGAAGATAACTTCCAGGCGTGACGAAAAAAAGAGCTGGAGGAGGGCGCCACACAACGACAACGAACTGCAATTTCGGTGGAGGAAACGGAAATTAAAAAGACGTCGCGCTTGATCAGTGGTAGGCGACATCTATCAAGACAGAGATAACCCGGATAACAAATAAGAAAACAAAGATTACAGGGAAAGGGGAGAAGATGAACACGCTTTATCATTAGCATGGCTCCTGTCGTCGCGTTGCTCAAGCTTTGAGATCCCACTCTTAATGAAATTCCGATCTCGCTGGGTCCCGAAAGGCGCGCGAGATTGCCCGCGACAAGCCGGTACCAAAAAGGAAAAAAAAAAAGGGAGAAGCTGGAGGTCGCTGACGTCAAGAATGGGGAGAAAAAAAAAAGGAGCACCGCCGTCGGCGGAGGTACGCTTAATGTGAAAGCCAAGCGTAGAGCCGCGCTTGCTTTTGCCCGCTTAGGCGTAATTCGCGAAAATCGTTGCAAAAAAAAAGAAAAGAAAACGAAGCCAAGTGAAAGGCCTTATTTTTAACTCGAGCTCGTGGTGGCAGGGCGCGCTGTCGTCTGCTTCGTCGTTGTTGCCAGGGTGCTTCTGCAAACGAAACAACGAAACAGACAGACCGATAAAACGTGGTGCGAAGTTTATTACGGAAAACTGGCTCGTAAAATGGTGTGTGTCTTTCTGTGTAACGCTGCTGTTTATACAGGAAAACGTTTACCGAGTGTCGAAATCGTCCTCGGATGTATCGCCCTCCTGATATCTTAAAGAGAAAGGAAAGGAAGAAAGAGAGGGAGGCTGAGAGAGAGAGAGATAAACTTTGCAACAGTGGTGTGACGGGCGATCGTACCATCTGTTCGTGACTGCGCGCTCGGTGCTGATCGCCGCCAAGACATTCTCTGCACTAGGTCGCGTTCGTATATTAGATGCGAAGTATCTTAAGGTCGAGCTCAATACGGCGGTGGTGGTGGTGGTGGTGTGCGGCGTGACCACCCTCACTGCGCATGCGCATACCTCTACACATAACTCCTCTCCACTTCCCCTCACCATTCCCCTTCCCCTCTACCCCTCTCCCCTTAACCCTGGAAGACACGACGCGCGTAGCGTCCCTCTTCGCGTTCCACGACACGAGGTCGGTAGCATGCCCAACGAACGCCAACGGAACGCGATCGTGCAAGTGCTCCGGCTTCGCATCGCCTCATGGTCCCCTTTAGCGGGAGATGGCGTAATTTTACTTTTGGAATATGTGCTTGTAAATATGTTCTGTTTATTTTATTGTTTCTTTGTCAATCGATTATCCGATACACGAATTTCGGCATATAGCCGTCTCTGAGGTGCCCTACTTTCCCATAATTTCACATCTACGTAAAGAAAAAATTTACAGTGGCTTAGCTCGGCTATGCCAGGATATACGTAGCGTGAGCTATGGTTCAGCTGATTATTCTTAGCTCTCCTGGTTGTCTAGGAATATCTTGATTATCATGCTTACTGCTGCTTCAATGACACACACATGGTGTACGCATTATGTTACACATGTATATTTATCTTTTGCTCAACGCCATTTCACTATTGCCAAAAAGGCGGCTCGGTGGTCAGTGTAGTAACACGCTGCCGTCTCTATGGCATCGTGCCCGGTCCCAACGCCGGTCCCAACCCGGCCCACGGCTATGACGTCACTCCTCTGGAATGCGCAGATCGGCGAGGCGCGCGCGGCGGTGGCGGCTCCGGTGCGCCATGTGACGTCGCTGCTCATCGCGCATGCGCAGCACGGCTCTTGTACGTGCACGCGAAACCGCTCCGGCTCGGTCAGTGTAGCTAACGCTACAAAAAAAAGAACAGTTAAATCAGCGCGAAGGAAACGCGGGCAAGTAGACGCAGGGCTAGCGCTATCCGGTCCGTGTTTCCACTTGCACGTGTTGCCTTTGCGCTATTTTACCTACACATACGTAACAACTGCCTCGCCATTCAGACGCTATTACAAAGATGCAGTTCTTGTAAACACTTTCTCCGCTATTTACGGGACCTCAGTTGACGTCTCCAGTTTAGTGCACGCTCATCCCCCCCCTCCTCTTTTTATCCCTTTTTTCGAGCTGTGTTTAGCTCTTTATTGTACCCTTTTTCATTACTTGCTGTTTATTCAGTCGGTGCCACTTGACAGCGCATGATCATAACATTCCACGAGCCGTTTCACATATAGCTGTCGAAGACCGTGATATCATCTGTACTTAAAAACTGTGTTTTTTAACACGAAAGTGTTTTATGCCGGGGTCCACCAAGATTTCAGTGACGTATTTCCGTCAAGGAAATGACGTGAAAAAAATACACACTGACAAAGAAATGAAAAAAAGCTCTGTCATTGAGAGTCGAACCCACGACCTCTAATCCGCGACGGCAGATGCCGGACATGCTATCCACTGCGCCACGGTAACATAGTATCAACGCTTTACAAACGAGCATTTTATATCTCACACTTTCACCTCACAGTGCTCTTGGTCGGCGGGGTGGTGTCGCCCTCTGGGAGCGGTAAAGTAAAGTACTGCATCATGACCGTGGCCTCCGCGATTAACTTCTGCAACGCGTCGTTGCTACGCGTCTGTCCCATTCGGCGCGTTTCCAATATGAGAAGTGCAATTTTGTGAACGACTTTTTCTTCTTCTTTGCCCCTAACCTCACCCTTATTGACTATCGCGCTTGTCGTCTGCTTTATATAAATATCTCAGATAGACGCCAAGTGAAGGCAAAAGAGTTTCCCATGAAGTTGTGTATTTAGAAGCGAGCACACCGTCTTAAACGTCTAGCGCCCTTCAACGGTAATTACAACAAAGAAGGAACATTAAATCCTATTCGTTTTACCTAAGTCTGTCACACTGTTTAACGAAGCGAACGCATAGTCATTCATTAAAGCGAACCGAGGAGCCAAAATGTCAAGGGAAAAAACGCACAAATAAACGAAGCACTTGAAGCCACGATAAGTTGGGAAAGACAGCCGGGCACCGGAAATTGGTTCGCGTGTCGAAGTCGCCATCAATCTCTGCCACTTCTGCGTATGCTTCGCGGGCAAGCGAATATTTGATCATCGCGCGTAACGTGGCTCTTGGAAACTGCGCATTACTCGTACTCAATAACGCTTAGACCTGTGTAGTATCGTAGATGTTTGGAGTATAGTGTACTAGAAGTTTGGAGTATATGCTTCCGGCACAAGCCTATGCTTGATCGTGATGTAAAACACGGCTTAGAATGAGCGAGAGCTGAGCTAGTTGGTCGGTATTAATGTTAAAGACAGGGCGTGCAAACACGGACACAGGAGAGAAGTCATGACACAACAAACGCCGACTATCAACTGAAAAGGCGCACAGCGAAGGAAAAGAAAGAAGACACGAAAACTTATCTGCGCATGCCCGTGCAATTGGCGAACCTACCAATTCAGCACACGTGGTTATCTACGTGAGAGATAACTATTCAGACACTTCATTTCTTCTTTATGCAGGTTAATAGATGGTCGGCATGCGCTACCACTATTATCGATATGCCAGGCCTCAACCATTAAACGCGTTTCTTCTTTCCTGTGGCGGTACAAAATCGCGCATTCATAGAATTTTTGGCGTGCACTTACACTCTCGACAATGTCAAGATAGATTAGATGTGTCTTGGCTTCCCTCCTGTGACCGCGTTTGCACGCCCTGTCTTAACATATAAAACTCGGGGAACCTGTAAGCAGTGTGTTACTCTCATTCGATAACGCTTGGATCTGTACAGTATTGTGTGTGTTTGAAGTATATGTTCCTGACCCGGGCGTATATATCCAATCATCACGCATAATGCGGGGAAACATGAAAAGGGTGTGTGATGACGCATTTCGCCGGTTGCGCCGCCTGTTTATCTCACTCGAAAACGCTTAGATCTGTGCATATATATAAACTCGTCCGTATAAACTGCCCTGATATTGATAATAAAGTAGTTAATGACCGAGATTTAAAAAAGAATATTCGTTTCAAAGTAACGTTAGCAACAGCATAGTATTTCCATATAAACGTACAGAGTTCGTCCAGCAAGACGATATGCGCATAACTGTCATAGCACATTTGTTAAAAATATAAATTTTCCAAATCAGGCGCCTCGTATATGATATTGCAGGCTCCACCGTATACGTTATGCGGTATAATATAATATAGTAGCGTGTTATGGCATCGCATGGTGTCGTTTATAATATGGCAGGCTACACCGCGGTAGGGTGCATGTGTCTTAAGCCGCCACTTGCGGCATGTGTCGCAATACCAGTATGAGCTACACAGTCGCGCAATGCCGCACAACAACGTGACATCCTAAGTAGCACAATGCCGTAAAAGCACTCCCTCATCAGTACCCTCCCAGTACTCCCTTACCAGTACTTCCTTAGCGGTACGTTGGTAATAATGAGAATTCCTAAGGTTTTACGTCAAACGGTTTTAGGGTTTCACGGTTTTACTTTTACGGTTTTGCGGCGCCGACAACGCCAATGGCGACGCCACTCAACGCAGGAACGGGCGCCTAAGAGCTGCGCTCTAAAAACCACAATATGATTATGAGGGAGGGCGCCGTAGTGGAGGGCTCCGGAAGTTTTCGAGCAACTGGCATTCTTTAACGAGCACCTAAATCTAAGCACACGGGCCTTACACCTAAATCTAAGTCGGCGGCCCTTTAAAAATCACTTATTCGGAGCCATATATTAAAATGGAACTGAAGTGTCCATTGGCGGGTTCTCCACTTGTGTTCAAGCGGCCAGAAGTCCTTGGATCCTAACGGCTGCCTTTGCCGACGGCGTGACTCAGCAAAGTTACATTCCTCATCCGAGCTCTGAAAAGCGTAGGATCCCACTGCTGAGGAGTAGCGATTTTCACGTTATGGATGGATGGATGAATGACTTTATTGAGGTCCTTCGACGCGCGCTATTAGCGCGCAGCGGGCCACTCCCACGTCGGGATAAAGAGGCCTTGCCCCTCCGCCGCGTGAGAATCGCGAAATCGGGGCACGCGAGGGCAACACCATAAAAAGCATAGGTAGCTCTACTTTCACAACGGTCACCGGAACGTTTCCCGTAATTTCGTTACTATGAGCTTTATTAGTGAAGAACTTTGTAAACTAGGATTATAGTTGTGCTCGCAGAAAACTTCCGTGTTGTTATTTGTCCTGTCGAACTACTTCGTTGCTTTGAAGCGTTTCCTGTTGCACGTGAAGTGCTGTACACCACCGATGCCACATCGTGCGTCTTTAAAAATGGCCCGGTGTCTCGAAGCGCTCATCAGCATACTTACCTGGTGCCGGACTCCCGGTGATCATCCAGGCCGGTGTCCCGTGCCGAGGCCTATTCCATTGCACTGCGGAGGGCTGAAGCACGCCACTATCCCAAACCGGGGTAGGTGGGGCATGTAATTTTTGGTAGTGGGGCTAGGCGTACGCGCCAGCCCCTACCATGTGAAATCCAAAATCAGAACTTGCGAGTTGTTCGAGGGGGAAACAGCTAACGTTATTGATTGCGGTATCGAAAAGCACGCACCCGGACGCGCGAGTTGAGGACGTTGGGTCCGTGCAAGTTTTAAAAGAGTCGGCAGTGGTTAGCTCTATCTAATGCGAAGCATTTCTTATCGAACCTCAGGCACTTTGAGCGTTTCTATCTATCTATCTATCTATCTATCTATCTATCTATCTATCTATCTATCTAGCCGCCTACATCTGGGCGCTCCCCTGGTCCTCTCCATAACTTCTAATATACCAAAATTGGAATAGCAGGGGATCAGTGTATGGTGAACACGATTCACTGGTCATGACATGAATAACGTAAAATACCTGTCGCGTACGACATGAAACCCTTTCTCTCAGTCACGTGTGGCACATACCCGCATACCAGAGTTTATGCTATGCGGGTATGCGCCACAGGTGATACAAAGTCTCAACCAACACAGTAAACGCGAACACACACTGAAACGCAAGGAAAGTGATAATACTAATAATTGTAGGGCTTTTATGTCCCAAAACCATGATATGATTATGAGAGAGGCCGTAGCGAAGGGCTTCGGAACTTTGACCATATGGTATTCTTTAACGTGCACCGAGGTCACACAGTACACGGGCATCTAGCATTTTGCCTCCATCGAAATGCGACCGCCGCGGCCGGGATCGAACCCGCGACTTTCGGGTCAGCAGCCGAGCACCGTCACCGCTACGCCACCGTGACGGACACAAGGAAAGTGAGGAAGCTGAAGACAGAACACCCCTGGAAGACGCTCAACTACTATGCACTCGTTCACGTGGTACGCAACGTGAACCACGTCGATTACGCAAAAACCGGGGTCAATGCTTCCTACAATAAATCTGCCGAGAGAACCAGGCCTCTCATCATTACCGGTGACTTCAACATTGATTTATCAAGACCCAGCAACGCCTGGTCTTTATACTGCGTGAAAGACGGCTTGAATGTGGACAGGGCATCAAAAGACCTCGCTGCCACGTGCAGGACAGGAGGCGTCATAGATCATTTCATCGTAAGAGACATCCAGGATTTCCACCAGCTGTACTATACCTCACACTTCATTACACTTAGACCCATCGTACCCGCGATCACGAACGGATCCAATTAACAAGTCCGGTCCAGCTGCTTGTGCTCACTGATCACGGTGATGATGACGTCGTTCAAGAACTGTCAAGAACACCTTCTACACATGCACACGAGTTCGTGAAACGTGCGTGCGTTCTCCGTCATAACGGACAAGTATAAGCATAACAACTGTAACGCAACTGTAATAACTGCAGCTGTGACTGTAACATACGTGCAGTGCGGCTGCGTTTGCCCTCGGCTGTGTGAATATCCGGGGGAACTTTCCTGAATGAAGCTTAGTTGCGAGTAACCCGTGCATCTGTGTTCGTTCTTTGTCCTGTTCGGATTCGCGCTGTCCAGTATTGAAGAATATAAGCACTACATATCAGCTTACCGCGTCTGGTGTTGGTAACACCCATGTTGCTGTTGGCATCGTTGCGCAACTGTAAACAACTGATTATATAATACATATGCGACTCTTCAGCATATCAGTGTGTTTATACCACTTCCACATTTCTCTAGCGTCATTCCGTAACGTTTCGCTCGACATGCAAAATTACGCCACAGTAACCATCCCGCGCATGCTTCACATAACATCGATTCCCACGGTACGTGGGATCTGCTGATTTTTTTATCTAAGGAATTTCTCATAGGGCGACCCTTTATGATGCACCTCTTAACAACTCAAAGGTTGCTTTGTGCATTCGCCTAAGACGACTCGAAGGCAAAAGCCATCAGGTGCGGCTGTCTTACCGGGAACTTTATATTGCGAGAATGCCGCAAAGACGGGATTATTTCGCGCGGTCGCGTGATATTTACGTTAAAAAAAGGTTTTTTTTTTTACTCACGCGCGCGCCGCAAGACGATGTGGACGCGCTGATCGCGCGCTCAAGTAATATTTTCCGCACCTCGCAACGCCACCTTGATAGTGGCTTGCTGACCAGACCCGTCATTCGCCTTAAAATGGTCAGGTTCTCATAGTTCTGCATTCAAGTGAATATATCAGAACAACATGAACTACAAGTATCATAAATAAATAAATGAAACAACGTAAGCTTCCCCGGCGGGGCTGGATTCGCACCCGCGCCCCTACGCTGCGAAGGCGAGTGTTCTAACCACTGGGCTACACAGACTTCTTTTCTATTGCCTATTTTTGACATGCCTCGAACAAACAGTGGACGACACTTGAGCTTCACCGTCAAGAGGACAACGCGACTGCGTAATGGGCCCCGTTCGCATCGCCTTCTCAATCACGTGTCTGGCATCGCTTCTAGGTGGAAACGTCGACCGTGCCGGAAGGAGAGGAACGTTTGTGCGCGCAGACCAGGCTGTTTCAAGTTAACCTAGAATGCCAACTGCAGGTACGATGAACTGCAGGTACATGGTGCCCATTTTGTGACGCCCCAGTCCGCGATGTGACTGCCACACACTTGCTGTGAACTTGCAAAGGCCTAAACTCAGCCGTCTTCGCCACCTCCGTGCGACGGGCCTCAGGCCTGACCGACCACCCGACCTCGACGGCTGGATCCGTGGACCATGTCACCGATCATTATTAGACTGTACACACGAAGCAAGTTCGCATATGCTTTCGAAAAAAAAAAATTAAGTACGGTTGCGAAGTGCCCACTACGCCATAATTCTTCCTCTTGCGAATTGGCGAAGTATCCACTACGCGTCCGTAAGGCAACATGGGCTACTGCACAATTTGTTGATACTGTCGCTGCTGATGATCATTAATTATGCCTGAAAGCTTTGTAATGGTGGGCCTTTAAACCACCAACTCGCGTAGCAATTGACATGTTCTGACGCTTATACGATTCTACGCTTTTGCCATTAGGTGAGACTTCTGGCGCTCCATGTCATTAGTTTAGAATTTTTTTCCCCCCGTAACAGTTTGAGCAGTGGCCTGGCTCTATGGTAAAACACCTGCTTGCCACGCGGAAGGCCTAGGCTCGATTCAACCTCGTACGGATGCTTTTTATTAATGGCATCCATCGTAATTTTTCACTGCGGACAACGCCGATTTTTCACTAACCACCAACGACGCCGACACCGGAATTTTCTGCGGAACGAGCCCTTTAACGCTATCGCGTTAATTGTGAAACACTACTTACAACAAAATCATTGATCGCATCAAAAACACCAGCCTACAGGTGAGTTACAGGTGTAAGAGGATCTCTACATGAGCTAACCAGTCTGGAACACTTTCATGATGTTCTTGTTCTTCAAGGTGAACAGATCGAAGAACGTATAAAACTGGGCCACGCACCCATGCTTGTACAAAAAACAAAAACACTCACAGGGTCCCTCATGCATTCGCTTAAGACGACTCGAAGGCGAAAGCCATCTTCTAATTCTTCTCAGTCGATGCAGTGATGCTGCCCCGCCACCCTTCGAAAGCTTTTTGCATCTGACGTGGTTTTGCACTGCCTCCAAGATCGGAGGCACCTCACCTGGTTTTACTTTGCCTCCGTGATCGGACCACATTTGACCAAGCTACGACGGTGTGTGATGACCTCATATGGTGACTTCATCACTTGATGATTTTTTGAATCACTCGTTCCCGATGCCGCCGGACGCGAAACGACGCCGACGCGGGACGCCGATGGTCAAATTTCGCGTTTGATGAGAGATCTAAGGCTTTCGCCTTAAAATATAGCTGAACCGTACTAATGCGTCGCGGAGGTGGAATAAAGACCCTCTGCGGGAGAAGATGTAAAGCCGGCATGGATAATAGTGAACATCGGGAACATTCCGGTTTTGCGAAAAGTTGATGCCAAACATGTTATCTCGGGGGTCACCCGATGGCCCTTTAAACTAAGGTGAAACAATGAATTGGTTTACATTGATAAACTGTACTCTGAGAGCTGTAATGTCGCTTATTTTCACCATCATATGTTTATTAATAGAGGAGAATATCAATGTCAAGGTTTCACGGTGGAGCAGTGGTTATGGTGCTCGGTTGCTTACTTGAAGGTCGCGGGTTCGATCCCGCCCGCGGCGGTTGCATTTCGATGGAGGCGAAATGCTAGAGGCTCGTCCACTGTGCGATGTCAGTGCACGTTGAAGAACACCAGATGGTCGAAATTTCCGCAGCCCTACACAACGGCGTCTCTCATAACCATATCGTGGTTTTGGGACGTAAAATCCCAGATATTATTATTGATGCGACCGATGCCGATCCAGACAGTAAATGGGTTCGCATCTCTGTCGAAAGTTCTGTGTCACCTCTCTGCACGGCCTCAGTAACGTGTGCTAAACAGCTTCACAGGGGGAAATGGTTTCCAATTTTTCCTTAATTCCTTTGTTTTTGTCAGTTGGTGTGATACATCTTTCGTGTCTTCATTTCTTTATACGTGAAAACGTGTTCTGGCAACGGACAAGAGACCATGACTCTAAACTCCGGATGACTCATGTTTCCGCCTGAGTCGAGAAGGAAAAGGAGGAGGAGGAAACGCTTTTATTCAGTGCCGCATTAAAATGGATCCGATAAATAATAGTATCTGAGATTTTACGTGCCGAAGCCACGGCGTCATTATTTACTTATTTGTAAGATACAAGAACTCATAGGGGCCCTTATGCGTTCGCCTATAAGAGGACTCGAAGACAAAAGCCATATTCCTTTTCCTTTTCTTCTCAGTCGACGTATTGGTCCTCCCCCCAGCGCCCCCCCCCCCCCAAATAAAAACTTTTTCTGCGCCTAACGTGGTTTTGCACCGCCTCCGTGATCGGCCCACCTAAGCGATGACGTAATGTGACGTCACAGTTACGTTATGATGACGGCACAAAATTTGGCGATCTGGGACGCCAGAATGACTTCATATGATGAGGTCATCCCCTGATGACGATTGTTTGCATGACTCGTGTTGAGGCCGACGCCGCCGACGGTCAATTTTCGCGTTTGATGAGGCATGTCAGGCTTTCGCCTTAATATTGTTACAAGAATGTTTCACACTGCTGAAGCAAGGAAGGCACCAAAGAAGACGACGTGATGTTGCTGTGTGCGGCACGCTCTCCGCCATCTTGTCTAACGCTTAAGCGTTGTGTAAATACATTGTAAATACGCACTGCTTCCCTGTGTGCCTTCACGTAATATTTTGGTGGAGGTGCGGGGCAGCAACGCACAACGGAGCTCCGCAGCGGCCGCCAAGTCGCCAATTCAAGCATGTCTACCGGCAGGGATCCTGCGTCAACAGCCGCGCCCACCGTATCAACAGCGCCCACCTCGCCTGTGGTCATTGTGGCCGCTCCACCCCGTGATCCTGGCAACTTTTCGGGCACTGACGGCGAGGACGTAGATGAGTGGCTTCAACTCTACGAGCTCGTGAGCGAAAATCACAGGTGGGACCCAACCTTGATGCTGGCAAACCTTATATTTTACTTGAAAGGAACGGCCAAGGCATGGTTCAACAACAACGTTGAAGAGCTCACAAGCTGGAGCGTATGTAAGACCAAGTTACGCGAGGTGTTTGGCCAATCTGCCGGCTCCAGGCGGGCCGCCAAGAGAGAACTTGGTATGCGTGTCCAGATGTCCACGGAGTCGTACCTGGCGTATATTCAGGATGTCTTGACCCTTTGCCGTAAGGTTGATACCACCATGGCAGAAGCTGACAAGGTAGCGCACGTGCTCAAGGGCATCGCGGACGATGCATTTAACCTCCTTGTGTTCAGAGGCTGTTCGACCGTCCAAGATGTCATCACTGAGTGCCGACGCTTCGAAGAGGCTAAAAGCCGTCGCATTGCCCACCACTTCGCCCGTCTTCCTAACACTGCTGCGACATCAACGTGTGAGGACCTTCGTATAGAGACCCAACCCACCCCCCTGTCCGGTGACATTACCAGAATCGTTCGACGCGAAATTGAAGCTATATCACCCGCACCCTTGAGAGCCCTGGCACCCAGTGATCCTCAGCCGACCATATCCCTCATACAGACGGTTGTGCGCCAAGAACTGGCAAACGCGGGCCTTCAGACGATCTGCTCTGTGCACCGTCCCGACGTGGTCACTCCGCCTACCTTGAGCCCCCCCTCCGCCTACTACCGCCGCCCTGCTCCGAGTAACCGTGACCCAAATGCGTGGAGGACGCCTGACGACAGGCCCATTTGCTTTCGATGCGAACGAGTGGGACACATTTCGCGTCATTGCCGAAGCACTTGGACCTCTCCATCGCGGACAAGCTTCAACAACTTCCACTCATCAGCCCGTACTTCTAACCAAGTACCGCCACGCCGCGACGACTCAGCAAATTACGTCCCGACCACTACGACCACCGCCCAGTACAGCCGTTCGTCTTCCCCACGACGTAGAGTTTCCCAGTCCCCTCCGCCACGTCGTTCCTCGTCCCCGTCCTACACCCGACGCTTTCCTTCGGGAAACTAACGGGTGCAGCTCCTGGAGGTGACGCTGCTGGTACGACCTGCCCTCAAATTCCTCTGTTGACGCTCCCTACCAATCAGAACCTGATCGATGTTGAAGTGGACGGTATACCTGTTACAGCTTTGGTTGACACTGGCGCCCATATTTCTGTTATGAGCTCTAATATCCGTGACCGTTTAAAGAAAGTCCTCACTCCAGCCCCTTCACGCAGTGTTCGTGTTGCTGACGGCGGTGCAGCTACCGTCATTGGCGTCTGCACAGCGCGCGTTACTATTGCCGGCCACCAAACTTCCGTTCTCTTCACCGTTCTCACCCACTGCACCAATGATGTTATCCTCGGTCTTGATTTTCTGTCTGCCCATTCCGCCCTTATTGATGGTTCAGCTGGTACTGTGCAACTTGACCTGCCGTGTCCGACTGATCCGCCCACTGTCGCCCGAGGTCGTCTGTGCTCTGCTGAACATGTCCGTTTGTCACCGCAAACAGTGACCCGCATCGCCGTAGCGCCCTCGCCACCTGTACCTGATGGCGACTATGTGCTCGCGCCCATCACGTCCATTCTCTTGACGCACAGTGTTACTTTTCCGCACACTGTTATTCACTTGCGTGAAAACCGTGCTTGCATTCCTGTGCTCAATTTTGCTCTGTGTCCACAAGTGCTCCCACGTGGAATTGCCCTCGCCTTGCTGACGCCCTCTGACGAATGCGTTATCTCAGCTTTGTCCCCCTATGATATTGCTCGCTCCAACTACAAGCCTGTCCGGTCTTCTCTAGCAAGTCCGTCTCCTGATGTGGAAAAAATGATCGCGCCAGACCTTTTGCTGCACCAAGCTGACGCGCTCTTTGGCCTCCTTCAATCATACTGGGACGTATTTGACTTTTGTGACCGTCCACTAGGGCAAACCTGTGCTGTGAAGCACCGCATTAACACCGGCGATGCCCCTCCGGTCCATCGAAGGCGATACCGCGTATCTCCAACTGAGCGCCACATAATTCAAAAGGAAGTCGACAAGATGCTCGCCAAAGACATAATTGAGCCATCCTCTAGCCCATGGGCTTCCCCTGTAGTTCTTGTCAAGAAGAAGGACAACAGTTGGAGATTCTGCGTAGACTACCGACATCTGAACAAGATCACTAAAAAAGACGTGTACCCGCTACCGCGCATTGACGACGCCCTGGATTGCCTCCACGGCGCTAAGTACTTTTCCTCCATCGACCTTCGGTCAGGATACTGGCAGATTGCTGTCGACGACATGGACCGCGAAAAGATCGCATTTGTGACACTAGACGGCCTTTACCAGTTTAAGGTAATGCCTTTCGGGTTATGCAACGCTCCGGCCACCTTCGAGCGGATGATGGACACTCTCTTGCGCGGGTTCAAGTGGTCAATTTGCCTGTGTTACCTTGACGACGTTATAGTCTTTTCCCCGACCTTTGAAACGCACCTCGAACGTCTTTCCTCCATCCTTTCTGTTTTTCGCAATGCCGGTCTCCAACTGAACTCGTCAAAGTGTCACTTCGGACGACAACAACTAACCATGTTGGGCCATCTTGTCGACTCCTCTGGCGTACGCCCTGATCCTGATAAAGTTCGAGCCGTGCAGAACTTCCCCGTCCCGACCTGCACGAAGGATGTCCGCAGCTTTCTCGGTCTCTGCTCGTACTTTCGACGTTTTGTGAACAATTTTGCGGACGTCGCACGCCCTCTCACAGACTTACTGAAGAAAGATGTCCCGTTCTCCTGGGGCACTACGCAGGCTACGGCGTTCTCTACACTCATCACGTTGCTAACCACACCACCTATTCTGGCTCATTTCGACGTTTCCGCCCCAACAGAAGTCCGCACCGACGCCAGCGGCCACGGAATCGGTGCTGTATTGGTCCAGCATCAAACCGGGTGCGCCCGTGTTATCGCCTATGCCAGCCGTCTCCTCTCCGCAGCCGAGCAGAACTACTCAATCACCGAAAGGGAGTGTCTTGCACTCGTTTGGGCGGTAGGCAAATTTCGGCCCTACTTGCATGGTCGACATTTCACCGTCACAACCGATCACCACGCACTCTGTTGGCTCTCTTCTTTGAAGGATCCCACTGGGCGTCTTGGTCGCTGGGCACTCCGACTCCAAGAATATAACTACTCCGTGTGTTACAAATCTGGCCGCTTACACCATGACGCTGACTGCTTGTCCCGCAATCCAGTGGACCCTCCTGAGGATTTGGATGAAGTGCCACCATGTGTACTCTCCATATCCGCTTTACGCAACATCCGTGATGAACAGCGTCGAGATCCCGTCTTATGTGACATAATTGAGAAGCTGAATTCTCCGACACCCGATCCGTCTACCCGACTGTTTGTGCTTAAGGACGGCACATTGTACCGTCACAACGTTCACACCAATGGACGCGAACTGCTCCTTGTCGTACCTTCTCATCTACGTGCGAGCGTTATCGGCCAGCTACATGACGCCCCCACTGCCGGTCACCTGGGTGTTTCTCGGACGTACGATCGTGTACAACGTCGATTTTACTGGCCCTGCCTTCATCGTTCCGTCCGCCGCTACGTCGCCGCATGCGACCAGTGCCAACGCCGGAAGAAACCTCCTATGAGTCCCGCCGGACTCCTCCAGCCACTTGATGTTCCCTCTGACCCGTTCTTCCGAGTTGGCCTGGACCTCCTAGGTTCTTTTCCTGCATCTATTTCCGGAAACAAGTGGATAGCTGTCGCGACGGATTACACAACCCGGTACGCCATTACACGAGCTCTACCAACCAGCTGTGCCACGGATATCGCCGATTTCCTCCTGCACGACGTCATCCTTCATCATGGTGCCCCACGCCAACTCCTCACAGATCGTGGACGCTATTTCCTCTCCAGAGTTATTGATGACCTGCTTCGCTCCTGCGAGACGAAACATAAGTTTACGACGGCCTACCACCCACAAACTAATGGACTGACTGAACGATTCAACCGGACTTTAACTGATATGCTCTCTATGTACGTCTCCTCCGACCACCATGACTGGGACGTTGCATTGCCCTTTGTTACATTTGCATATAATTCCTCACGCCACGATACCGCTGGTTTTTCACCTTTCTATCTTTTGTTTGGCCGCGACCCAACTTTACCTTTTGACACCATCTTTCCGGCAGCCGTCGATGCGCCGACCGAATACGCCCGTGACGCTATCACCAGAGCTCGCGAAGCACGAGAAGTCGCTCGTCAGCGCATTTTAGCTTCGCAAGACCACCAGAGGCAGCGTTACGACGCCCATCATCGCGACGTTTCTTTTACCCCGGGTTCACTTGTGCTGTTGTGGACCCCGACTCGGCGTGTTGGACTTTCTGAAAAACTGCTTTCCCGATACTCGGGCCCATATCGTGTATTGCGCCAGGTGACCGATGTCACTTACGAGATAGGCCCACTCGAGTATACATCTGCCTCCGTTTCGCTGCCTACAGACACTGTTCATGTGTCCCGCCTTAAGCTCTACCGCTCAGCAACACCATAGAAAGCACCGAGACGGTGCTTCACCACCCGGGGGTCATGTTACAAGAATGTTTCACACTGCTGAAGCAAGGAAGGCACCAAAGAAGACGACGTGATGTTGCTGTGTGCGGCACGCTCTCCGCCATCTTGTCTAACGCTTAAGCGTTGTGTAAATACATTGTAAATACGCACTGCTTCCCTGTGTGCCTTCACGTAATACTATCATTATGAGGCACGCCGTAGTAAACGGCTCCGGAAATTCCGACCCTATAGTGTTCTTGGACGTGCACTGACATCGAACGGCACGCGGGCCTCCAACATTTCGCCGCCATCGAAATGCGACCGCCGCGGCCCGGGGCGAACATACAGCCTTCGGGTCAGCAGCTGAGCACCGTAACCACTGTAGCACCGAGGAGCACTGCAGTGATACTGACGAGTCCAGTTGGGGGGGGGGGGGGTGAGGGATGCTCCACTTATGGTCAGGCGGTCAGACGTCCTTGGATCCTGGCGGCTGCCTCTGACCGCTGCGCGACTCGGACCTGCACGCCTGCATCCATGCTGAAAAGCGTCGCCTCACATTGCTCAGTAGTAGTGATTTGCAAACGCTGGTGATTACGATTTTGGGGCATTCCAGGGCGACTCCACAAAAGGATAGAGATCGCGCGACTGGGACAACAGCCACGGAATGTTCCTTGTAATTTCGGTATGATAAAAGCCACCGTTGAAAAACAGCGCTATTTAGGATTAGAGTTCGGTAGGCCCAGGGCTTCTATGTTGTTGTAAGTCCTCTCGCGCAATTTCGTTGCTTAACAGCGTCTCCTGTGACACGTCAAGCTGCGTTCACCACTTACGCCACATGGTGCACCTTCCTAAGTGACTCGGTGTCTTGACGCATTCTTTCGCATACTTACCTGGTGTCGGACTCCCGGTGATCATCCAGGCCGGTGTCCCGTGCCGAGGCCTTTTCCATTGCACTGCGGTGGGCTGAAGCACGCCACTACCCCAAACCGGGGCAGATGGGGCATGTAATTTTTGGCAGCGGGGCTCGGCGTACGCGCCAGCCCCCTTCCATGCTAAAATCAAAAGCAAGAACTACGGAACACTTACCAACTACCTCAGCTCTCTGTTATTCTAAATTACTGCAGTAAGGGGGAACATGCAGCTGTCGTCGTAGGATGTCATCGCTGATGATGACTTGTACCTGCTTCATCAATGCCCTGGCACCAGAGCTGAGGAAGTCTGAGTCTTCCGTGGTTGGCTCTAGCATCTAAGCCATTTCTCAGATCACCCTGTGCTCGCCTTGGTGGTCTAGTGATTACGTTGCTCGGCTGCTGACCCGAAGGTCGCGGTATCGAATACCGACCGCATTTCGATAAGCTAAAGGATGATAAGCTACAGCTACCGAACGTCTCGACAACACGCCGCATTTACCCACTGCACATCCTTTCCATATTGCCTATGGAGAGTTACGCCTCACGCGACGCGGCGTAATTGGTGGTACTTTGGGTTAACGTTTCTAGGGAGAGAGAGAAATAACTTTATTGGGTCCAGCGGTTTGGGTAACAGGTCCCCGCCTAAACGGCGGCCAGTAGCTTTTGGGTCCTGGCGGCGTTTTCGGCCAGCTGGACGGCCCAGAGTTGCTCTTCCGGATCCGAGCTTAGCAGTAAGGCCTCCCACTGTTCATCATTATTTATATTGCGACCCTGTAGGGACGCCTGAGGGCAAGCCCACAGAATGTGTCGCAGATTCGCCCGTTCCCTGCATAGCTGGCATTTGCCATCGTATTGGTCGGGGTAATAACGGCTGTAGGCCACCGGATTCGGGTAAGGGTTTGATGATAACCATGGCGTGCATGGCGCGATGGAGCGAGGCTAATTCTGCGTTGTGTGTGCGGGTGTACGAATTCCGAGCGAATCCACTATATGCCGCCCTGTTTCGGACCGAGCCAGGCGAAGGTATATACTGCGGTTATCTATGTGCATCTATCAGTTCTTGTATTGTGTTATGCATTCCCACTTTTAGGAGCATATCCGTGCTAGTATCCTTTGGGAGATTAAGCGCTGCTTTTGTAGCCATGCGCATTAGTGCTTTGATTTTATCTTTGTCCGTGCAGCATAGGCTCAAGTAAGGAGAGGCATAGAATATGAGACTAAGCGCAAAGGCCTGTATCACCTTGAGGTCGTCTGTTTTGTCTAGACCTGCTCGTGAGTGTCAAGCCCGTCTAAGAAGCTGGACGACGGAGTAAGTGGAATGCCTTAGTGCCTCCAGCTTAACGTTTTTTTTTCGTGTCCTGCAAGTACAGGCCAAGAATTCGGAGGGTGGGGTTTGCGGTATGGGAGTGTTATGCAAATAAATCGTGATGTTGGAAGTAGGGACACCGCGTGGTCGGATTATGAGGAGTGCTGACTTTGTGGGGGAGCATTCAAGGCCAATGCTTGCCGCATGGGTAGCTATAACCGTGGTTGCTTCCTGAAGGGTCGATTCGATGTCACCATACGATCCCTACGTGATCCAAGCCGTTATATAGTCGGCGTAAAGTGTATGTCCCAAGTGTGCAATGCGACTGCAAGCTTTTGTCAGGGGGATCAAGGTGATATGAAAGGGACTGGGGATAATATCGCCCCCTGAGGAGTGCCAGTATTACCAACGGGGAAGGGGGGCGTTCGAAAATCATATATATGCAGGGAAGTGGTGCGTCCATTTAGGAAGGCCCGGACATAGTTATAGGCTCTAGGCCTTGAGTGCAGCTCTTGGATACCCTGCAGTATCACACCATGCGTAACCCTGTCAAACGCTTCGGTGAGCTCTACGGCCAGAATCGTTCTTGTATCATATACCATGTCATTGAGGATGGCGTGTGAAATCTGCAACAGAGTGTCCTGTGCAGATTTCGCACAAAGATGTGTGATCGAAATCCTGCTATGCTATGGGGATATAGTCCCTGCGATTTTATGTGGAGCGTGAGACCGGTGAGGATGACATGCACAAAGAGTTTGCCCAGGCATGAAGTCAGGAAGTTGGGATGGATATTGTAGACATGGGTTTATTGGGTTTATGGATAAATATTATGCTTGCATGCTCCCATTCAGCAGGCATCTCCCCCTTTTCCCAGCACTCTATGAAGTAATCGGTGGGAATAGAAATAGAACGACCATCTAGGTACCTGAGCGTGACATTGGTGATTTGGTCCTTGCCAGGGATCGAGATCGCGAGCTTAGGAGGGCCGCCTGACCTCGGCCTCCAGAATCGGCCTCCAGATCGGGACCACAGTAGCGGGGATATGATATCGGTAGGCCCGCAGCAGTATAAGATGATTTGAGTAGGTGTAGCAGTGCCTGATGATTACGCCGATTTTGATGGGCAAGCCTTTTGAATGTCAACCGCGTTTCCTTTTTCCTTTGAATGGGGTCTATCATATGTCAGAGAAGATGACAGGCCATAGACGAAGATAGGTTACTTCGCAGTCCGTCACATCATCGTCATCATCAGCCTGACTACGCCCACTGCATGTTCCGCCAGTCAACCCGGTTCTTTGCTTTCTGCTGCCACGTTATACCAGCGAACTTAATTTCATCTGCCCACCTAACTTTCTGTCTGCCCCTCGCGCGTCTGCCTTCTCTTGGAATCCAGTCAGTTACTCTTACTGACCAGTGGTTATCTTGCCTACGCGGTACATGCCCTGCCCACGTCCATTTCTTCTTCTTCATTTCGACTAAGATGTCCCTAACACCCGTCTATTCCCTGACACCCTCTGCTCTCTTCTTCTCTCTAAAGGTTACACCTATCATTTTCATTTCCATTGCTCGCTGCGTCGTCCTCAATTTCAGTTGAACCCAATCAGTCACATGTACATAGCAGTAGTTTAAGACATCAATTAACAGCTGGTAAAAATTTATTAGGCATAAAAGATCTTGACAAAGTAACCTGAAGAAGACAAGGCAAGATTATAGAGCTTTTTCTACATTTCAGCTACTGTTTAGCACATTTGAAGGAATGGTACAGTTTGAATATTTCCTTATTAGAAAATCGATTTGTCGATAAATATTCAAGGTACGAGGTATGATAACCGAAAGCTTCTGAAAGCCATAATTTGTTCGTGTTGTATGGAAGTCATAGTGTTTATCAGGGGCGTAGCCAGAAATTTTTTTCGGGGGGGGGGGTTCAACCATACTTTATGTATGTTCGTGCGTGCGTTTGTATCTGTGCGTGTATATATACGCAAGCAAAACTGAAAAATTTCGGTGGGAATTTGACCCCCCCCAACCCCCCCCCCCTTTGGCTACGCCCCTGGTGTTTATGTCAAAAATCGTAGATGTGTTAACATTACGAAAATTATCCCAGCTCTTCTGCCGGACACGGTAAGTTCTAAGTTTTTTGACGAAGACAATCTCTACAGTAATCATATGCTGATCACTGCCCAGGGTTTCATTCGAGTTCTTCCAGGGTGGCGTGGGAACAATGCGGCCGAAAGTAAGGGCTGAGCTAGTGTCGGCGCTGACACTGTTGCCGATTCGCGTAGGTGCACTGAAATAATTGTATATCGATGGGCCCTGCATCTGGAAGGTGTTGCATAATTCCTCCCCTCTCTTGTTGGTACGTATATATCAACAGTCTACATGCGTGTGAATAAGGTCTCCTAAGATAATCAGGCGGTCCTTCTTTGCAGCCGTGGGGGCGGCTCTAACGAGAGTGATTAATTCTGTGACCGGTTGCCTTGAAAAAGGTAACCTGCCACGGTGGTCTAGTGGTTATGGTGCTCGACTGCTGACTCGAACGTCGCGGGATGAAATCGTGGCCGCTGCGGCCGCATTTTTGATGGAGGCGAAAATGCTTGAGGCCCGTGTACTTAATTTAGGTGCACGTTAAAGAACACCAGATGGTGAAAATATCCGGAGCCCTCCAGTACGGCGTCCCTCATTTTCATATCGTGGTTTTGGAACGTAAAACCCCAACTATTATTATTATTATTATTATTATTATTATTATTATTATTATTATTATTATTATTATTATTATTATTATGATTATTATTATTATTATTATTATTATTGGAAAAAGGTACCAATTTAGTATGAAAAGGGGATGTGATCTGTGAGCTGACGGGATTAATTCGAGGAATGTGTGAACTACGAGAGAGCTTAGTAAACGACAAGTGTGTGGTACAGAATGTTGGACATAGGTAGTAACCCTGGGGTTTGGAGTAAAGTCACTAGGGACCAAAGCGTATTCGGGAAGTGATCCGTTTGTACCGGCTTCTTGGAGTGCGACTATATCAGGAGGTGTGGAGGAAACAGAGAATAGCTGCTGCAGGGAGTCTCGTATGCGGCGAAATCCCCTGCAGTTCAATTACATAATGCGTAGTTGCAGCTTACTGGAGATCAGCAGCGCCATATTGGAGGTCGCATTTCGTCTCCATCGAAATGCTACCGCCGTGGCCGGCATCGAACCGACACCTCTGGGGTAAGCAGCCGAGCACTGTAACCACTTTACCACCGAGGTGTGCTAAAGCGGTACTGGCGAGTCCAGCGACGGGGTGAGGGATGCTCCCCTTGTGGTCAGGCGGTCGCAAGTCCTTGGATCCTGGCGGCTGCCTCTTCCTGTTGTGTGGCTCAGACTTGAACGCCTGTATTCGTAACTGTTCGCGTAGCGCAAAAAAATTTGACACAGGACAAGAGAAGGGACGAAGCCTGCGCTATGGTTCTGTGGCAAATTTTCGCGCTATTTGAACAGTTATGCATTACCAACATGCCCAACTTCATGCGCTTGACTGCATTCGTGCTGAAAAGTGTCGCCTCACGCTGCTGAGGCCTGGTGATTGCGATTTTGGGGCGTGCGAGGGCCAGAGACTACAGAAGAGCAGGGATCACTCGATTGGTGCAATAGTCACCGGAATGTTTCTCGTAATTTTGCTGTTATGACCGAAACTCTTCAGGAACTGCGCGAACTAGGATTACAAATGTCTAGGCAGGAGGCTTCTGTGTTGTTGTAAATACTGTCACCCGATTTCGTTGCTGAGCAGCGTTTCCTGTGACATGTAAACTTACATTCACCACCTACGCCACATGGTGCGTCTTTCGAAGTGGCCAGTTGTCTTGACGCGCTCTTTAGCATACTTACCTGGTGTCGGACTCCCGGTGATCATCCAGGCCGGTGTCCCGTGCCGAGGCCTGTCCATTGCACTGCGGTGGGCTGAAGCACGCCACTACCCCAAACCGGGGTAGGTGGGGCATGTAATTTTTGGTAGTGGGGCTAGGCGTACGCGCCAGCCCCATTCCATGCTAAAATCGAAAGTAAGAACTACTGCAGTAAGGGGGGGCATGCAGCTGTCGTCATAAGATGTCATCGCTAATAAGGCCTTCTTCCTGCGGCAACAATGCGCGGGCAGCGGAGCATGCTTATTGCAAGAGCCGAGTCGTCCGTGGTTGGCTCTGGTATCTAAGCCATTTCTCATGACCCTGTCGCCTTGGTCGTCGAGCGGTAACGTTGATCGACTGCTGGCACGAAGGTCGCGGGATCGAATACAGGCCGCATTTAGATGGAGGCGAAATGCTAGAGGCCTCTGTTTTAAATTAAGTGCATGCTGAAAGACCCAGCCCTCCACTGCGGCCTCTCTCATAATCACATTGTGGTTTGGGGGAAAATATACTTTCCGTAAAAAGGGGACACTCCCGTAATGCCCTGAGGCCAAGCCACCGCATGCTTTCAGCGCCGCGAGCGGCTGGTCAGACTGATAATGCCCTCCGAGATTTGGGACGATAAACGGCTCCTAAAGAAATAAATTAATAAAATGAGAAAGACTTTATTTCCGGGGAATTTGAAACAGCGCCCTCCTGCTCTGAAGGCGAGTGTTTTTACCACTGGGCTACGCACCCATGCTTGATCAATGTGAATACGTGTTTATCTAAACCATATGAATGAATCCGTTGTACCCCCGGCGCAAAATACACGTAGAGAGAGAACACTTTCTGCGTTGGCTTTAGTGATTATTGTAGTAGTGCATTAAACGCCCTCTGCAGAGCCGGCGTGGAGAATTGTAGACATCAGTAAAATATTTCCTTCGCAAAAATTTAGTGCCAATGTCACGGTTCGGTGGTCCTCCTGATGCGACTGGTACAGGTCATGATTGACGAGTAGGATATATGCGTGGATGCTATGAGCAGTCCCCTTTGTAAAGGGGCTGGTGACGCGTGCCACCAGGCACGACAAAAAAAAAACCTTTTTTATGCTGGCCAAATGCATTTTCTACTTCCATTAAATCAATCTTTTTACAGAAAAAAAGACATCAATTCACAGCCCAGTTCTCTGCCCCTTAAGGTACAATGTCCTTATTTTCTCCACTATTTATTTTTGTTCTTTCTCTCTAGTTAGAGAAAGGCACGCAAGCCGCGCCACCTGGCGGTCGTTCAGAAGCTTGCTTGCTCGGCCGCGAATCGGCTCGAGTGGCTGCTCTTTATTACGGTATATTTCTGTATGCGTAAAACCCCATCAATCCGTCTTTTACATTTTTCTGTTCTGCCCTCTGCCGTATTCGTAGGTTTTTTGTAGGAGCCGGGACAACAGGTATCGCCAGAACGAAAGCCTTCAAGATCAGGAAGCTTTTTGCGACTTTTCCACTAATGAAGGGCACGCATGTGCCGTGGCATTGTGAAAACGGTGGATGATATTACAGACCACCCTGTATAACGCACGTCTTAAAAAAATTGGGGCAGCTACGTGGTAGTGGTGCGAAGACCGAGGGAACTGGTAACTGGTGGCCCTGCCCTAACATGTCCGCAGCCTCCAACTCGCACTGTCTTTCTTTCTTTCTTTCTTTCTTTCTTTCTTTCTTTCTTTCTTTCTTTCTTTCTTTCTTTCTTTCTTTCTTTCTTTCTTTCTTTCTTTCTTTCTTTCTTTCTTTCTTTCTTTCTTTCTTTCTTTCTTTCTTTCTTTCTTTCTATTTCTTCTATCTGTACTTTGTACCCGTTGCTTTCCATTTCTTTCTTTATCTATCCATTTCTTTCGGTTTCTCTCTCTTTCCATCTTTTAATCTCTTTCTTGACCTTCTTCCTCTCTCTCTCTCTGCTTCGTTTTCTCTCTTTCTTTGTCTTTTTTTGCGTCTGTTTTTTTTTCATGTCTTTCTCTCTCTTTCTATGTCTTTTATCTGTTTTTCCATCTTTTTATGTCTTTATTTCTTTATTTTATCTCTATTTTCTGTTTATCTTCCTTCCTTCCGCTCTCTTCTTTTTTCTCTCTCCCTCTTCCTTTGTCTCTCTCTATTTTCTCTTTCTTTCTCTCCCTTTCACGTGTTTCACTTGCTGCGCTTCGCCGAGCGAAGTTTTCGTTTAACGCTCGAACCTTCTGTGCTCGCTAGTGGGGCTTGTCCCATTCCCGTGGCGCACACCCACCCGTGTAGTTTTTCGCAACACCGCACAAACTACGGCGAGCTACAACACCTACGCTGTTAAAGTCATAATGACGCGATGACGTCCCAGGTAGCCAAAATTCGTGACGTCATCATGACTTCACATAAAGTGACTACATGATGACGTCATCACATGACATCATCACTTCGTCAATGGTGGGCCGATCACGGAAGCATTGCAAAACCATGTGATGTGCGGAAAGCTTTCGGAGGGTGGAGGGGCGGGATCAATACATTGACTGAGAAGAAAAGGAAGATGGCTTTCGCCTTCGAGTCGTCTTAGTTGAATGCATGAGGGACCCTGTGAGTTTTTTTTTATGTCGCGACATGTACATTATGTTACGCTTATACTCATGTATTCCTATGCCAATTTCGATATACACCAGGTTAAGGAGGCGACCACCATAGCACCCAGACGTAGGCGGCTGAATAGATAGACCGGTCGCAGTACCTTTGGTCCGCTAAGAAATGCTTGGCATTTAAAATTCGCATTGTGTGACGCTCGCGTTATTTCACTCTCCCACCACGCTATGTAACGTAAGTTAACGTGAGAAAGAGAAAGAGAGAGGGAAAGAACTTTATTGAGACCCTGAGGATATGGATCATAGGGGCCTTATGGGCCTCCTTGGCAACCAATAGAAGTGCACTTGCGAGGAACCCACTACGATATAGATACTCATAATTTTTGTGAATTAGGGAAGCAGCCACTATGTCATTTTTCATCATTCTACGGAGAACCGTGGTACCCGCTAACCACCTGCAAAGCATTATGTGCACTTTGTTGATGCTGTGATTGATGACGACGTAGAATTATGGCAGATCCCTTTGTAAATGGTTGGAAGCATTCAACAGCCCACTCGTTGCGCAATTCGCATTGTGCGATGCCTGGTTACAGAATCGGCGCCGTGTGACGCCTTGTTGCTATTTTACTCTTCGACCACGCTACATTACATATGTCAATGTGGTTCCTTCCCTACATGAAGCCTGTATAGGGTCTTTTTCAAAGCACTGTCAAGCACCTGCATGGCTCTGAGGTATAATACTGGGCTCCACGCAGGCGACCCAGGTTCGAACCCCATTCCATCCTGGAACTTGTTTCGTTTTTTTTTATTTCGCGCGATAGCGCTTACATACACCGGCGGCGGCGGCGGCGGCGGCGGCGGACAACCACGGCGCCAAAAACGGCCCTTGTTGTGATCTTATAACAGCTTTCGCTGTAAAAGGCAGCCAGCTCCACTCCGTGAAAGCCGTCGAATCGGCTAGGTTCATGCCGCCTATCTCGTCAGGCTATTGTCTTTCTATGTTTTCGCAAGTCTTTATGAGTATTTCTATGTTCTGCTAGTCTTTTCTGAGTGTTTCCGTTTTGCATGATTCCTCTTTGACACTCGGTGCTAAGGTATGGGGTGGGCAATGCGAGTAGTCTCGGCTACCATGGAAGAGCGAACTGAGCCTACTCCTAGCAGAGAGCTGCGTTCTGACGGGCGTTTCCACTCTTGCAGACATCTGCGTTGTGACGCACTTTCCGACGAGCATCACCCTCTCCAGGCGCTTCTACCATTGGCTCACCCTCTCCACCGAGCATCTCCTTCGCCACACCGTCGGCTAGACACCGCATTTCCCTTTGCATCACGCTTCACTGTCGCCTTTCTAGTCACGGCATAGCCCTCCCCTTTCCTACCGTGCCTCATCACACTCACCACAAGGCAAGACCTCGCAGCCAGCGCTGAGCGAACAGCGGCGGACGGCGAAGGGTCGCTTAGCTTCGCTGTTAAAAGTTAGGAGAGAGCTTTATCACGCGGCCAGCCTTGGCAAGCGAACGCTCCATGGTGCCAGTAGTAGGCACAACCAAGAAGGTTAATTGGGCACAACCTTAACCTCCTTGGGCACAACACGTGGCCTATGAGACGCATCGTTGCACGACGCTCCCTGCTGGGACACGAGAGCTCGCCAAAGTGCACTATAGCGTCAGCGTCGTTAGCTGCGATCAGATGTTGTATTCTTATGGGTGCTTCCTCGCAAAATATGCTACGTTATTGCAAGTTGTGTTAAAGAAACTAGGTACATTTAACTGATGTAGGAAATGGATTCAGGTAGCAAATGTCACCAAATATATCAGCATAATATTTATTTGTTTCTTCTGTAAACAGTCAGTACAGGCATGATGGTTACACTGAGCAGAGTTCTATACCGTGCCAAACGCTTTCGCTTTCGTTCGCACTTCCAAGTCAACCAGACAACCTGCTCGAGTTTCTGCGCCATTGGTCATGCCCTTTTGTCGGCGTTGAGCGTGATCGAGTTCAACTTATTTTTCGGCTGACATGGTGCTAGGCCGCACCGTCGGTTCGGAGTTTATGTGCTTGTTTTCTCGACCTTTTGATCTGTGTTCGCCACCTTGATATCTCATGTCCTAGTGAATCTACCACCACGGTGATGTACACGATGGAAGAGAATGGTCACCCGCCCATTTACCCTTCTCCCCTATTCCCTATTGTGTCAATTGTGAGCTATGCTCGTTTGTTGTTATGTTGATCAGACTTCTGCTGTTCGCCCTATGTGAAAGTGTTAGTTTTTGTGATGTACAATTGTGAAAATGTGAATGTGTCCCTTGAACACTGATATGTCACGCAGGATGTATACTCTGTACATAGTGTAAATAAATTTTTTCTAAACAGTAGCGTCCTTGGTAGCGTCACAGAACACTTATACATACACTTACCTCCGTTTTCAAGAACGTCCCTTCACTCAACGCTCCACCTTGACTTGAGAGAGTCGGTGGGAGCGCCGTCTCTAGGCAGAACAGGCGTCATTTTCAGTCGAGCAGAGGCGCTGTGCTGAACTCGGTCAAGTGAAGGACGAAATTCGAGTCGAGGCTTGTTTGACAATACGGGGGTTAGAGTAGGGAAACTGTACCTTTGACAGCGCAACGGAAACAAGGGTAGCGGTGGCGTTGTGAACTAAAGTATCCGACCAAGAGTTGGCGCTGCGAAAACTATCACAATCATTGCGCTGGGGCAATATGGGTGCCGCATTGCTGGCAGGTGGTCGCGGTGCGCGCCCGCTTGTTCTGGGCGTTTATTCACTGCTGTCCCAGGGTTGTATTCGCGCGCACGACAGCCTAAAGTTACTACAAATACTTCCGTTCTTTCGCCAGGTGACCGAGGGGCCTCAACTGACATGTAAACAAGCAGCACTGTCAGTCACAGAGTTGAACAATACATACAAGAAGCAGTATTAGCCATCTGCTTAATAATATTACCAGCTGAAACTGAGCAACTCTATGTTTCTTGGCTCGTTCAGCATACCTCTTATAGTACGCAGAAGGAAGCGTCAGACAACGATACTATTTACGATGGGTGACCCTTGCACAGTACTTGCGTACAGTGCTGCCCGTCGTCTTTCTCACTACACATGCGCGTTTGACGATTTGAGCGGTAATAAACAAACAGCATCAAAATTAGTGAAAGATGCAGTGCCAGTAAGATTAGCCTGGGCGTCAACGTACCATTTTGACAACACATTGGCGAGAGGCACCCGTCGTTGAAAAAAAAGTGAAACCACGCTGTTGTGCTAGCTATTCCGGCGCATAACGTGTGCCCGTTATAGTGATCAATATCCTTGGGTTCATGCCTGCGCGCCGATCTTTTTACGAAGAATTCCGACCATTTAGCTCAACTTTCAGTTCAGCTAAGCTCGTGTATTCTGGGAAAACACTATTTACGGTGTCACGTTGAAAAGGGCACTTGGTTTATGTTTCAAAAAGGGTTGCAGTGACAAACACTTCAATTGAGTAACTGTTGGCGAATAAGGAAGACCTTAGCCTGAATCCAACATTTCAGCAAGTGAACATTCCTGTGAAGGTTGTTGTCACGGAAGAAAAGTTTCGAGAATTGAGCTACCATTGCTCGCCCACTGTTTATGAGCTGACGCATGTGACAGCGGATGCCTGCGCGTGTTCCTGAAAGCAGTCATTCGTAAAACAAAAAAAAAAAAACGCCAGGCCTGCGCTGAAACCGCAGCACAGTC